>NW_004567229.1:45452-46147 GCF_000260355.1 Condylura cristata | reverse complement strand
ATACCCATAGAAAACCCACTTCAGATCTTGACAGTTCCTGACAGAACTGTCAGGATACACATATGTATCAACTGTCTCCACAGAACTCTGTTGGTGGGAAGGCAGTAAGGAGGGAGCAGAGGGAAGAGCAATGTGAACCGAATCTAAGACCCATGCTGGATTTATCAGAGAGGGTTGTTTTGTATATTACTTACGATTCTCTTCCTGTAATTGATCTGTATGAAAAACAACAACAAATCAAAACAAAAGTATGTTAGATTGTGTCTTCTGCTCCTTACCCATAGAATATCTGCCTCAGATCTTGGTCCCTTTTGACAACAAAAGTCATTAATGTCAAGACATAAGGTACAACATGATGACTGTAGTCAACAATAAATTTGAAGGCTAAGAGAGTGAACCCTATAACATTCTAAGCCAAAGCAAAATAAGAAGTTTATAATAAGTGAGGGATGGATGATAACTATTTTATGGTTGTGGTAATCACAGTGAAAACACATGCATATCTAATAATTTTGGTGTACATTTAAAATGTATCAGAATAAATATATATATCAATTGTCTCAGGAGAACAATTTGATTATGAATTTGTGTGAAATAAAATAGTCTGAGATCATTATTAAATTGAATTGTCATGATTTTATTTTTGCATAAAACTTACCTAACAATGTCTTTATTTGTCCTGTAAGGAAAAAAAC
>NW_004567229.1:14576-16049 GCF_000260355.1 Condylura cristata | reverse complement strand
GGGGATTACAATCGAGATGGAAAAAAAAATGTGCAAAATGATGTAAAAATAAACTTTGTAATAAAAAAATATATATATAATGTGAGTTGTTACTTTACTAAGTAATAGGGATGGAAAAATAGAACGAGTATTCCCTACAGAGTCTATACTCTACTGAGAAGACAGTGAAACAGAATAAAAATAACGTAAGAGTGAAGAGGGCACTTAACAGAATGGGTTAAAGGTGGCTTTCTACAGGGGAGAGAGGATTAAGATCTGAAGGACCAATAGGAAACTCTTAATTACAGAAAAATAGAAAGAATGAGGTGCTAATAGTTTCTATGGATATTATATGATTGGAAACAGCTTGATGTGAGGTAGGAGAGCAGGGGACAGAAGGGAAGGGAGTGATGAAAAATGAGGCTGCAGAAGACAAGAGGGCAAGAGACGGTCTTGTTGACAGACTATAGTATTTCAAACAGAAAATTAACAATGACGGGAATTTTCAGATCACTTGGGCTTTGCATATTTAGAGTAGACTGGGTGTGTGAGCTCTTCGTGGTCTTGTGCTATGTACTATCATATTGCCATATAGTTAATCCTTGCAAAAGCCTTATGAGAAAGACACTATTATTGTTACTATTAAACAGTTGGGAACTGGGTATAGGAAAGTCATTAGATGCCTGAGGGCACAAAGCTTGTAGGTAGAACTGCCAAAATTCAACTCAATTAAACAGATCAGGAGAAAAAAAACATATTTTAAAAGGTGGCTTTCCTTAGGCAGTGAGATTTGGAGACGTTTAGAAAGAAATTTCACAGATTCCTCCTAATATTTCATCACCTTTTGAGCGCTTTTGTGCATCTATTCATGTTTTACAAAATTAAATAATGGCATTTCTCTGTCACAATAAGAAATACAAAATAAGACAAGTTGTATTTCTAGTAGCTCTCTACATAAGAGTTACAAATGGAGGAAAAAGAACATCTTTCTAGGTTCTTCATTATAAGTCCGTGATAGTCAGACCTTCTTGATCAGTAGTGATATCTCAGGATGCTGACTTTGAGGGGAACTGACCTGCTACAGAAATATACACTTCCTTCTCCTCACTGAGGATTGGGTTTCTTATGAGACAGGAGACAGCTCCACTTGAACTTCCATCCACTGTTACAGATGTTTCCACACGAAATAGTCCATTTGCTTCTGTTGCCTTTGTCTCAGCATCTGGCACCAACAGCTGTCCTTTCAGGTCCCTCCAGTGCACCTCAGGCTCTGGGTACCACCCGGTGGATGTACAGGTCAGCTTAATTTTCTTGTTGCCAGGCTCAACATGAATCTGAGGGGCTATACCCGAACCTGAAGAAACAAGAGAGAGAAAGAAAGCACACTGCTCTCAAGAGTTTTATTGCCACTTCAATGGGTCAGTGAATTTGTGCTTATTAACGAATCTCTTTTTTTTTTTTAAGATTTATTTATTTACACATACAGAACTGGGG
>NW_004567229.1:12639-13377 GCF_000260355.1 Condylura cristata | reverse complement strand
TACTCTCAACATAAGTGTGATCCAAATATAATAGCCATGAGTAACCTGAAATACTAGTAAGGACAACTGAGGTTTTAAAATTCAGTGAACTGTAGCATAGTTGCACCATAACTAATATAACCTATAACTAAAAATTGGCATTACATTTATTGGGATTAAACCATCCTTGTTTGGGGTTGAATTATGATCTGTAAAGACATGTTCAAGTTCTAATCTTCAATATTAATGTGAACTACAAGTTTGAGTGGGAGCATATTCCTTATGACACCTTGAATTTTAGACTCTGGCCTCCAGCTTTCTGAGAAAAGAAATTTATTTTCAAGTTACCCAATTTATTGTAACTTATTACTGTAACCTCATGAATCAAGTACAACCTTCTATTAAGTTTCTGAAAGAAAATTAAATGTCATTGACATTGCATGGAGGGCCAGACCCTAAAGAAAGACCAGGTGGTAACTAGTGAGTTGTGCTCTAATACCATGATAACCTGGAGGTCACAGTGGTGGCTTCCAGTGTTGATGCTGAGAACTGGTATAATGTCTTTTAGAAGCAGCAGAGCATTGTGGCTGTGAGGATCAACTCTAGAATCCAAAGGTTGGGTGTTTTTTTTTTTAAGATTTATTTACTTATTCATATGGAACTGGGGTACAGGCCAGAGATGCGGAGGGTGAGAGGATTCACCAGAGACAGAGTGAGGAGCAGAATAGGCAGATCGATGAAGTACACTGCTGAGGGGAG
>NW_004567229.1:6521-12419 GCF_000260355.1 Condylura cristata | reverse complement strand
CAGGATAATAATAATCTCAACTCATTTGGTTAGTGTAAGGATTATTTCATATAAAGTGCTTAATTATTCATGACTCATCTTCTGAAGTTATTTAAGAATAAAAAGGAAAGGTGCATTACATTCACCCATAGGGAATTTTGATCTGAACGGAGGTAACACAGAAACTCATCACTTAATGCTCATGACAGGTTCTGTAATGTTTGTAAGGAAAGGGTAGGCTCAGTTTATGTTCAAAAATGTTTCTTTATTCTTTTTTCCTAGAGTGTATTTTTCTGGGAACAATGTCTGAGCAGGAGTGGGATCATAAAGATAACCTTATTCACACACCTGAGTAAACAAGAATGTCACAGTAAAGTCACTGTAAGCAGGACCCATATCTGACTGGGAAATAAAATGTCAACTATGGACAAGAATGAGGTACAGAAATCCAGCCTGATTTCACTTAACAGATTTTCTTGCCTCTGTCTTTTGAAAAAAAAATGAGATGGATTCCTGCCACTCCTCCACAACAAAATAGGCTAGAATCCTTGTTTTCTTTTTGTTTAAATAATTATCTTCACAAGAGATGTGATTAGGTTTTTATTGCAACCTGAAGTCAGAATAGATTGATTAGATGAGCTTCACCTATAACATTGACATTTTTTCACGATATTTGTACAGACTAAGTAACATCTGTCTAGTTTTTAGTCCAACACTATAGATTGCTGACGAGACCAAAACGTGCTACAAATTACCTGAGAGCTTTCATTTCAGAGACTCACCTGTCACCAATACTTCAAACATTGCATCATCATAGTATGTGGAGCTTTCAAAAAAACAGCTATACTCCCCACCATCTGAGGGGCGGATGGAATGGATCCTCAGGGCCGCCTGCCCTTTGGTGATGTTCTCCTTCAGAAACCCTGTCCTCCCTCGGTACTCTGGCATCTGCTTCTCTGTATGATCCTGGGAAGCACCATAATGATGTACAAGAGCTGAAGAGTGGTTTCGGTACCATTTTACATCCATGTTCTGAGCGTTCATCATTGGGCTAAGTTGGCAGGACAGCACAGCATCTTCCCCAACTTTGGCAATGATGGGCACTTTTGGCCCTATCACATGGAATTGCCCTGGAAGAAAATAAGAAAAGGATGGAGTCATCATTAGACTGTGGCAGGAATGGTTGCGACCTCCTGAGAGAGAAAATATACCAGTTCAACTAGAAAAGTGAGGTTAATTAGTGAGTAGATCTAATATATGGCTATCTAAGTATATTGGTAGTTAACAAAAGGTAATAACAGAAATTGTTGTCAATATACAATAGTGATGTAATCTTAATCAAAATTTGTGTTTTCCCATTTGCAAAGGGTTAGATTTCAAATTTATATAAATCATTTAATTCCATGTATAAACTCCATGTATTAGAGTGGTGTTCTCATTTTTGACGAGGAAATTGAGCCCATGAGTGATTAATAATTGAGTCAGTGATTAATGAATCAGTGATAATTTGCTCCCAAATACTAAGGCACAAATTGAGAATCCTAATATTAACAACCAAATGTTTCCTTGTTTTACACCATGTTACCAGTGGAGTATCACTTCTTTTTTTTTTTTAAGATTTATTTTATTTATGTATATAGAACTGGGGTACAGGCCAGAGGTACTGGGGTACAGGCCAGAGGTGCAGGGGTGGTAAGAGGATTCACCAGGCAGAGTGGAGACCAGAATGGGCAGACTGACGAAGTACATTGCTGAGGGGAGCAGTGTGCGAGTCAGGAGAGGTCTGCTGCACCATGTGGTCACCTCCGGGGCTGGAGATTGAACAAGCACGAAGCAGCTGCAGAGAACTTCACCGTGCTGTGTTTTTACCCATTGCGCCTCCAGGGAGGGCCTGAGTATAACTTCTATGAAATATAATGGGAAACCACTAGAAATGATGTTACTCAGAGAAGTAACAGAAGCTTGTTTTATATATGTATATGTATATATACACATATATGTGTATATATATGTATGTGTGTATGTATATATATATACACACACACACATACATACGTATGTATACACACACACACACGTATACACATTTGGTCTTTGGCCCATTCCCCTGACAGAGTTCCTACAACCTTTGGAGTTTCCTGAGTGATAAGATTTTTTTTTTATTATTGATAAGGAGTTCCCTTTGACTACAGCTAAGTTCAAAGTATTGTGTTGACTCAAGGTAGATCCTCTAGAATGCTTTGATTGGGGCTGATCTCCAGAGGAATGAACCCTGAGACTAAAGGATCAGAATCTTTTACTCCACCCCAAAATCTTGAGAATGGAGGGAAGCTGGAGATTTTCAATCACCAAAGGCCAATTATTTCATGTAACAAGTCTATGTACTGAAAGGAAAACTTCCCACTGAAAACTGAAGCAATAAAGCAAAGAGAGTTCCAGGTGAGTGAACATGTCAATGTGATCTGAGAGTGGGGCATGTGGAGTCCACAGGAGAGCGCATGGAAGCTCTGCTCTCCACCCCATCTCCTGGCCCTTTCTGTGTCTTCCATGTGACTGTTCCTAAATTGTATTGTTTTAATAAAGCATTGATCATAATCAGCATTTTCTATATTCTTTAAGTCATTCTAAAGTAGTATCAAGCTTGAGGTAACATTGAAACCCCTGGATTAATAGTCAAGAGGCAAAAGTGAAGGTAATTTTTGGACTCCATATGTGGGTGACTTTGAAATGGGCACAGTCTTGTTAGACTGAGCTCTTATAAAACTGCATGAATCCTGAGTACTATTTGTCAGAATTGAATTCAGTTGTCAAATACCCAGCTGTTGTCTAGAATTGGAGAGTTGATTGTTATTGGTCTCTGTACTAAGTTCTTAATTGGTGACTATGGAAGCTAAAGAAAAGCATTACAATTCAAATGTCACTTGCTCTAGACCATTCAGTTCATAGAAATGACCCTGAGTATCACAGAGAGGTTAGAGATAGTAATAACTAAGAAAGTTCAGGGCTTTTCCAGTGACATTAGCAGGGGAGAATTAACAGACTGATAATATGAGTTAAAATCAGCAACTTGGAGCCACTTTGAAGTACTGAATTTCTCAGATGATTAGCTTTATTCATTTGTGATTTCATTCCCTTCTGAACTATCCCACACCAAAAATTTCAGAGACAATGAAACGAAAATATATGGCAATATCCAGATTTAAGGGGGGACATTTGATGAACTAACTAGTGACATTTTGAGAATCAACATGTGTAACCATGGGTAGGAAGAAGAGTGTGAGCAATGGGGCAAGTGGAGCCACCTGAGGAGATGCTCCCTGGGTTCTTATTGAGGCCTGGATGAAGGCCTCTCTGGCAACTGAGGTACCAATCATTCAAAGTTCTCTTAAGGGCCTCGTTGGTGGCACAGGAGTTAAGTCTCAGCACAATCAAGCTATCTTCACTCACTGCAGCATCAGTTCCATCCCCAGTCAGGGAGCTGACCCACATGGCACAGCAGACCTCTGTCTCTGGTGAGTCCGCTCATTCCCAGCAACTCTAACCCACACCCCAGCTTTTATATGTATGAGTAAATTAAATAAATCTTAAAAAAATAAAGTTCTCAGAAGTTTTCATTCACCTCACTGAATGAAAATAGTGGAGTGGTGTTTCAATGTTCAAAGGTAAAGTTTTCACCTTTTGCCAGCCACTTTTAACTACCTGAGCAGGACTGATACTGATGACAGTGCACAAGGGCTTTATCCAGCTCAAGGTCTCAGTGTTGGTGAATCAGACCCTTGCCCTCCCCTGGCCTGTCATGGTCATTGTCCTGAGTCTGGTTCACTTAGATTCACACTCTTCTAGAACATGGTGGACATGTTTCTACATGCAAAATACCCACACATAGGATAGTGGAAGTAGGGAGCAAGTGGGTTCTAAGTAAGCTGATTCAAACTTGTATGTATAAAGAAGGAAGAAATATACACTTTGAAATGAGTGTATTTAAAGCTGAGCATTGAAAATATACCACCTCTGTATGAATTTCTGGAAGTTATAAGAAGATGTCCCTCAGTAGAATACTAGGGTATGCTTAAGAAATGCACAGGAGATAGAGAATTTGTTTTAGACTGATGAAGAGACAGTGGACAGTGGGTCCATAAGTACAATAAAATTGATGGTTTTCAATATATCATAACGCTGGTACTGAAAAATGAGGTACAGATGAGACTTGAGTAAAGGATATGAATTAAAAACGTGTAAGTGACAAACCTGAAGTCCAGTACCAAGTCCAGGGAAAATGAAGGGTCAGCTGCAACAGGCACATGGTGGGGCAGACTGTGGGACTCACAGTGGATGGCACTGGCACACTCCGGATGATAACCAACACCCCACACATGGTGGGGAGCCCCCATTTGCAGACTAGGCCCCCCAGAGACAGGCTGGATCTGCCACAGATTCTCACATGCCTCCTCCTGACTATGACGGAGAAACACTCAGATGCACTCATGAAAAGCTTGTGCCGTTATAAAATTTCAAAGCATCTCTTTTTTGAGCACCATATTTAAATTTATTTTTCTGTCCACTAAAATGCCTTTCATTAAAGTCAATATGAATTTTCTGTGTTAAAATGCACTGATAGCTCTCTGTTTCCATTTTGATTTAAATGCAATATGTTGAGCTTATTTCAGTCTATATTTTGTTCAGCAAGTGGATGTATTCTCGGATTGTTTTCTAGTCAAACCTATCTAAATACAAAATTCCCATATAAGAACTGATATTTAATTTGAAGAGTTCAAACACAGATATAAACAGACACCATTTGCTAAAGCCAAAGCATCTCATCACTCTGGCCCAGGTAATGCAGCTGGGTGGGTGCAACAGGACCCTGGGGTTCCCAGGCTCTGCCTCCAGCAACATATGCATTTTTCTTTTCAGGCTCAGCTTTAGAAAGTGTCTTGTAAAATGGAATAGGATAACAACAACATAAGACATCACTTTTAGGTTGTTTGTAGTTTTACATAACATTTTCCTCACAAACCAAAGATAAAATAAGAGAGAGACTCAGAAAAGCAGAGATAGAAGGGCAGACTAAAGGAAGATAAAATATAACGTCTTCAGGTCCAGGAAATTGGAAAAAAACTAGTTCTAGGATTATTTTGCAGAATAAAATGATTGCTTATTTAGGCTCCTGTAAAAAAAGTAATTTCTCCTTCTCACTCACCTGTGCTTGGCCAAGGCAGCAGGGCTGAGAGCAGAAGGGTCCCGATGAACCTGCATGACGTCTGCATCTCAGTTGGGAGCTTCAACATCAGAGAATCACACCTCTGTCCTCTCATGCACTGTCATGGCCTGGGTCTGGTTCCCTGATATTCACAATCCTGAGTCTGGTTCCCTGATATTTATATTTTCCCTAAAACACTGTGAATATGATTCCTATACAAAACTGGCTTGAGAACTTCCAATGGGTAAGTGAAAGCAGGAAGTAAGTGGACTCTGAGTAAAATGACTCAACCTATTTTGAGATAAAGGCACAATAAGGAAGAAGAAATATAAAGCAGAATTACTGATTATATGAAGAAGCAAATAACCCATAGTATAAAGAAAACTCTCACCTTAAATTTTTCATTTGTGTTTCCAGGCTTGGTGGCAGAAGATTGGGGGGTGGTGGTGGTGGGGGACTGCCTTGAGTAATTATTATATTTTCATTTTGGACATAATGCAAACTCCAGAAGTGTCACAAAACAGACAGGGACTTGTGCAAAAGTGAAAGAATTGAAAGATGCCTTGTTCTTCGATATCCCACAGACAAGGGTAGTTTTTGTGGAAATATGCTCCAGTCGAATTAATCTCCCCCTTTCTTCCCACATTTTTTGGTTGCAGGGACAGGAGCAGTATTGCTGCATATTTTGGTTATAATTTTTTTAAACGATTTATTTATTT
>NW_004567229.1:3788-6421 GCF_000260355.1 Condylura cristata | reverse complement strand
GTGAAAGAGTTGAAAGATGCCTTGTTCTTCAATATCCCACAGATAAGGGCAGTTTTTCTTTCTTCCCACATTTTTTGGTTGCAGGGACAGGAGCAGTATTGCTGCATATTTTGGTTATAATTTTTTTAAACGATTTATTTATTTGTGCATACAAAACTAGGGTACAGGCCAGAGGTGCAGGGGCGGTGAGAGGATTCACCAGAGATAGAGTATGTTGCAGAACAGACCCACCGATGAAGTATACTGCTGAGGGGAGCTGCTGGCAGGTCAGGAGATGTCTGCTGTGCCATGTGGATCACCTCCAGGGCTAGGGATCAAATTCATGCTGAAGTGGCTTTAGCTTCTCAGTGTGCTTTAATCCACTGTGCCACTAGGGAGGGCCCTTGGATATAATTTTTAAAGCACCCTCAAAAGTTAAAATGAAGATCTCTAACATGAAAAATGGTGAAATGCATAAATAGGCATTGTTTATGGCTTCTCAATAGCAACTAAAGAGTATATACAGATGATTATGTTCACGTATATAAGGTGATTTATATACATATAATATCACTGGCGATGAGGAAAATACAACATAAAATGAAAATGAAGTATTGCTACATATCTGTTGAAACAACTACAACTTATTTTTGAATAATAACAACTCTGGTAAGGACACAGAAAAATGGGATTCATTAAGCATAAATTGCTAATAACTATAAAAAGATATAGCTGCACTTCCCTCCCCTCACTGTTTTTGATCCCATTCCCCACTCTATCCCCCCGTAAAATGTCTCTGGTATATAGTTGTTCATTATTATTTTTATTTTCTCACCTGGTCCGTTATACTCCTGCTACGAGTGAAACTATCTGGTATTTTTCCTTTTCTTTCTGGCTTATTTCACTAAGCATGAACCCCTCCAGCTCCATCCATCTTGCTGCAAAAGGCATGTGTTTATCTTTTTTGGTTGCTGAGTAATATTTCATTGTGTATATGTACCACATCTTTTTAATCCCGTCATCCATTTTTGGGCGTTTGGGCTGTTTCCATGTCTTTCCAATTGTAAATAAAACAGCAATAAACATGGGGGTGCAGGTATCTTTTTCAATCAGTGTTTTTGTGTATTTTCGGTAGATACCTCGGAGTGGGATTGCTGGGTTGTAGGGAAGCTCAGTGTTTAGCAGTTTGAGGAACCTCCAAACAGTTTTCCATAGTGGTTGTTCTAGTTTGCATTCCTACCAGCAGTGCAGAGAGTTCCTTTTTCTCCTCATCTTCACCAACCTTTGTTGTTGCTTGTTTTTTTTTAATGTGTGTAATTCTCACTAGTGTACAGTGGTATCTCATTGTAGTTTTCATTTGCATTTTCCCTGATAAGCGATCCAACATATATTTATTACACAATTTATTGACATATAATTGTCCATCATATTCCCTTGTAACCAGTTTTATTTTTTAAAGTCTATAGTTGTTCCCCCATTTTTATAAATGATTTTAGCTTTTTGTGTCTTCTCTCTCCTTTTGTCAACCTATCAAACATCTTACAATTTTGCTGGTCTTTTCAATACACCAAATTCTTTTTTATTTTCTCTTTTATTTTTTTATTCTCTATTATTTCCTTGGTGTACTGGCTTGGGTTTAGTTTACTCTTTTTAATTTTCTTTGAGTTTCATAAAGATTCATCATAAGGGAATAAGATATAAAAATATATTTTCTTAACATATATGTATAAATCTATTGTGTATAAATCTACATATATATGTATAGAGGTTTTACAAATATGTAACTTTAAATTTCATTTAAAACACTATCTTCCCTGTACTCCACAAACCTTGATACATAGTTTTATCACTTTTATTAGTATCTGTTTTCTGACTTCTATCATAATTTCTTTTTTCTCCTATTGGCAGTTTGTGGTTTAATTTCCACATATTTGTGATTTTGCCAATTAATGTTAAAATACAATTTATATGATTTCAATTATTATAAGCTAACTGATATTTGCTTGGTGGTCTAACACAGTCTGGAGAATGTTCCATGTGTACTTGGAAAGAATGTTTATTTTTGATTGTGGATCCTTTAAAATATGTCTGTGCAGGGATGGGATAGAGTTGTTCAAAATGCTGTTTCAAAATGCTGAAACATGTCAATTTACATGTTTCATTATTGAAATTGGTATATTGAAGTCTCCAAGTATTACTTTAGAACTATTTTGCCCTTTAATTTTGCCAATTGCTGCTTCATATTATGGGGCCTTGTTTTTCTCTCTATATATGTTCATAATTTTATATATTCTTTTTGAATTAATACTTTTTTCAATATATAATGTTCTTGGTACCTTTTAACACTTTTCACTTAAAGTCTATTTTGTCTGAAATGAACCCCAGCTTTATTTTGCTCACTATTTGCAAGGAATGTCTTTTTATATGTTCCCACTTTCAAAATGTTTATGTCCTTATACTTAAAGTGAATCATTATTAAATTGTATATATTTGGATCATTCTTAAAATATCTCTTCTGCCAAGCTAAAAAGAAGAAATGCAAGATGGTCAACAAGCATATGAAAAATATTCAACATCACTTGTAATAAGGGAGGTGCAAATTAAAAGCACAGTAAGATACCACCTCACATTAGTGACAATGGCACATCTTAAAA
>NW_004567229.1:0-1684 GCF_000260355.1 Condylura cristata | reverse complement strand
CTCTTTTAAAGGCAAGGGGAATAAAAACAAAAATAAACAAATGGGACTACATTACATTAAAATGATTCTGTCTAGAAAGAAAAAACCTATTATCAAAACAAAAAGGCATTTTGCCGATTGGGAAAAGACATTTGCACCTCATGCATCCAATAAGCTGCTAATATGCAAAAAATATAAAGAATTTGTAAAACACAAAGTACATTAAAAATAAAATCAACCTGATTTAAAAATGGGCAGAGACTCTTAATAGACACTTCTCCAAAGCGAACATACTCATGGCCAACCAGTGCACAGAGGAAATGTCCATCATCATAGAGAAAAGCAAATGAAAACATGAGATATTACCTTGAGCCAGTGAGAATGACTATTATCCAAAAGACAAGAAACAATAGTGTTCAAGAGGACTTGGAGAGAGGGTAACACTGGTACACTGTAGGTGGGAATGTACATTGGTGCAGCCATTATAGAAAAAAAGCAATATGAAATTCTTCAAAAACTAAAAAATAGATATTCCATATGATTCAGTTATCATAATTCAGGCTTCTAACTGAAAACCACAAAAAATACTAATTCAATGTTATTTATTATTGCATTGTTTACTACAGCCAAGAATGCTAAACAACCTAAGTGCTCATCAACAAATAATTGGATAAAAATGTGCTGGATGTGCAAAATGGAGCACATTAGATATTAAATATAAAAAGATAAAATCCTGCCTTTTGGACAAACAGGGTTAATGCTTAGTGAAGTAAGTCAAAGGAGAAAAACAAATGCCATTTTTCACTAATGTGAACTATTTGGAGAGATAATCAGATGAATTAAATAAAATAAAAATAAACATTTAGATTATAGGGTTAATTTAGTGATTACCAGCAGGATAGGGGGAAAGAGGGTAGGTAAATCAAGTAGAAGAAACCAATTACATGGGGATGGAAACAATTGGATTTTAGGTGGTAAATTTAAAGTAGCATTTACACGTTATGATTTTTAATGATGCACATCTGAAACATATAATGTTACAGTGAAATGTTTCTTCAACAAAAAGATACTAATCAATTTAAAAAAGACAAATAAGCACTAAGGCAATGGGTGGTCTGCCCTAAATAGGGGACAGAGGAATGGATTTTCCAATGAAGCATTTTCTGCTAGGGTTTAGAAAGAAGGCTAGTTTGAGATGGCTGGTTGTGTGAGTGAAAATTCTGGTGTATCAATGTCTTTTTACTTATGCTCACAAACATAACAAATGCTCTGAATACAAATCCAACCTGTATTGCCCCATTTAGAGAACTGTCTTATGATAACAGAAAAGGACTCATACGCTAAACTAAATTTCAGTTAGTAAGAAATGTCACAAATCATTTGATCATGTCTAGGTGGATAAACAATTGTAATTTCTGAACCCACAAATTTAAGTACCAATCACCAGAAAGCCAAATAAACATGTTCTTTTCTTATGGAGATAACAGACCTTGACCAAACGACCTCTTTTATCTGACAAACATGCAGAGCCAGGAGTGTATAGCTAGAATTACTTTCTCTTTTCAAGTGTTTTTCACCTCAACTTTAAATGCTAAAGATTCCTTATTGGAGGGAAAGAAGAAGTAAAACTATTGTAAAAATGAGGAAGATAAGGAGGTTTTTCTGTGACCAGGCTCGACTTGTCCAGCAGGGAAGAATTCCCTTT
>NW_004567228.1:60391-61124 GCF_000260355.1 Condylura cristata | reverse complement strand
AGGCTCCTCCCCCGTCGGGTCCAGGCCCCTCCCCCGTCGGGACAAGGCTCCTCCCCCGTCGGGTCCAGGCTCCTCCCCCGTCGGGTCCAGGCCCCGCCCCCGTCCGCGCTGCCCACCGCCCGCCCGCCCTAGGTGGGGTCTTGGCGGCTCTGCACTGCGTCCGACTCGGCGCCAGCCCTGAACCCGCGGAGCCTGGGCTGAGTCTGGGGGCGCACACCCCTAGGGCCCCACCTGGGCGTGTGGGACTCCCGCTCGACTCCCCCGCAGGCTGGGGATGTGGAAGGCGGAGCCTGCTCGGGGCTGGGGCTGGGTCCGGAGGAGGGACACGCGCCGGCCGCTGCCCCCGTGCCTGGGGCTGCCACCCCGGGGCTCCCTCCCGGGCTTCCCGCGCCCCGGGGGAGCACAGAGCAGGAAGGGGAGGGCAGGGGCCAGAGGCCCCACCCCACCCCGGGCCGCCCGGAGCAGCCACTGCAAGGGGCCCCAGCCCCCCAGGAGTCAGGGCAGCTCAGGGCTGGGGGTGACCGGAGCAGTGCCCCCCGGTGGGGGCGCCCGACACCCCGAGGCTTGCGTGAGTGGGCAGCAGGGGAGAAGGGCGCTTCCCGCCTGCGCCTCCATAAATTGAAACCGACAGAATCACCATTGATACAAATTAAAAACAAATACAAGGTACACGGAGGCGCCCCGCAGTTCAGACTCCATTACCGGCTGATTTACTGGGCAGTGACCTGCGGGG
>NW_004567228.1:57652-58646 GCF_000260355.1 Condylura cristata | reverse complement strand
CCGGGCTCCCGGAGGCGGCACCATGGCGTCGCGAGCCCCAACCGCTGAAGGCCCCCCTGCGCCGCAGCAGCACCCCCACAATAGTGAAGGGAAAAGGCGGTTTCTCCCAAAGCCTCCAGTGCGCCTCGCTCGCGGTCTCTGGGGCGCGGGGGTCTCCCCGCCCCCCACCCCCTGCAGACCCCGCGGGACCCAGTTTCAGGGCTCAGGGAAGGTCTGAAGCGCCCGGGAACTGTCCCGGGCTGGGGGGTGGGGGCCGAAGGGCCCCGCTCCCCCTGCCTCGGGGGCCCCCACGCGTCTGGGGAGCGCCCGTCAGCCTGCTCCTTCGCCCCTTTACGCCGCCGCCCTCAGGGGCCCCCACAGTCCAGGCCAGCACCCCCTCTCCCGCCCGTGGGTTTGGGGGTGGCCTCTCCTTCGGGGCGGCTATGGACAGAGATGCTGTGACCGGCACATCTGGGGGAGCATTTTGGGGGGGAGAGGGCCCCCTCCTAGGTATGGGCGCGGCCGAGGTGCGCAGTCCTGACTGGGCGACTTGGGCAGCGGAGTCCGGGTCGCTGACCCTCCCGCGCCCCGAGAAGGTGCAGGAAGGCCCCAGACACCGGGGAAGAGCGGTGGCTTCGCGCCGACGCAGGCAGAGCTCTCGGCTCTTTGTCTCCCCAAAAGCCAAGCGTTCAGCCGCCAGATTATTAAAAATAACGCTGATGACGGGCCGTCAATCACGCGTCACTGGGTGCGCGCGCGCGCGAGTCCCCGCGGCGGCTGCCCGGGCAGCTCCCGCCCTCGGGGAGCAGGACGGTCCCTCGGGGCGCCACAGGCCCACGCGGCCGCCGCCAGCTGTGCCCGAGGCGCTGACCCTGCGCTGACCCTGCGCCACTAAGCTCTGACGTCCTGCCCAGACCCCGGAGGGCGCGCGCAGGGGCCTGAGATCAAGTCCTTTGCTGAGACTCCGCGCTGAGGGTCAGCGCGCGGACGCTGTCCACGCCGCTGTGGCGAGAGG
>NW_004567228.1:53468-54106 GCF_000260355.1 Condylura cristata | reverse complement strand
GTGCAGGGCCAGGCGATGGAAGCCTGTGCCCCCAACTCAGGTCCCTTGTCCCTGCCGCATGCTGGCCGCCGAGAAGCCCCACGCAGCCGCCGGCCTCCCTCAGCCTCTCCCCCGGTCAGGGCTGGCAGGGAGGACGCAACCTCTCACTGCCAGGGGCTGGTGTCCTCGGCCACCCCCGGAGATTCAGTGCTGTGAACCTCCACGTGAGTGGGCCCCACGTGAGTGACCGCCGCTGCGGCCTGGGGCCACGCTCCTTCCTAGCTGGGCCCTGCGATGCGGTGGGCAGTGAGGGTGGACCTTGGGGGTGGGCAGTGTGGTGGGCAGCACACACAGTACCGTGGGCAGGGGGGCAGGCGGTGCTTGGGCCCGTGGGCAGATGGTGCAGGGGGATGCTGCGTGTGGGTGGTGGGGCAGGCGTGGACAGTGGGGTGGGCATGCGGTGGACAGCGGGCGGGTGGTGTGGCGTCCGTTGCACCGAGTGGCCCACGGATAGCTGTGACCACGCTAAGCGGCCAAAATGGATCGCCAGGTGTGATCTGGCTCCTGATTAATGGCGCCTTTGTCTCTGGAACCGCCTCCCGGAGAAGGCGCCAATGCTGCCCGCGGGCGGTGCCCAGTTAGAGGGGACTGCCCTGCTC
>NW_004567228.1:50760-52344 GCF_000260355.1 Condylura cristata | reverse complement strand
GGCGGCTTTGGAGAGAGTCAGCACTCAGGGCCAGCTGCGGGGTGATTGCGGGGTGATTCCTCCTCCCGTGAACGCCCGTGGGCACGACAAGGGTGCAGTGCACAGACTGAGGGGCAAGCGGGAACCCCCACCCGATTCCGGGGGGGTGAACAGGGTGCGGCGGGGAGAGGCTGGGCGGGCCGGGCCCGGGACCTGGTCTCTGCCCTGCCCGGGCCGGGCCGGCCGATGGCGCCCCCAGACCTCCGGAGGCGGTCAGCCCCCGTACAGCCCCTCGAGCTGGCCGGCGGCCCCCCACCCCCGAGTGCCGAGGCGGCGGGGGTTGGGCTGGACCCCTCCTGCCCGCGGCCTCCGCCGCCCCGACCCCACCCGCGGGCTGTTCTGCGGAGTCAGCGTGCGACCCCCAGACCCAAAGGGCTCAGCGGCCGCAGCCCAGGGGCCCAGGAGCCTGGTCACTGACCACGCGGGGCCACACTGCAGCTCTGCGGGGGTGCAGCCCCCAAACACCCGGGGCTCTGCTCCCCGCCACAGGCGGCCGCAAGGCCCCTCCCGGCAGGCCGACAGCCCCCCGCGACCCCTCGCCCTGGGTGGGACCCCGCAGCCCCCCGACACCACTCGCTGCCTGACCCGGGCTTCCTGGCGAGATGCTGCGGCCCCACCCCCGGCACCCCGCCCTGTCGCCGTCCAGAGCTGCCCCGGGGGGCCGCCCCAAGACCCTGGGCCCCCCGGCTCCCTGCCCTGGGCGCCGCAGGCTGGGCTCCGCTCCAAGCAGGGTCGGGCAGGGTCAGGGAGGGCCGGTGTGCGTCCCCTCGCCCCAGGACGCCCCGGTCCTCGGCCGTGTGGGGGCCCTGGCCGGCCAGCGTGTGGTCCTGGGCGTCCCAGGTGGACGCTGCTTCGTGGGCCTGGCTGGCGTGGACGCCTGGGCGTTGGGACCACGGGTCGGTCCCCAGGAAGCCCCGGCCCCCCAAACGTGGGGACAGCAGCTGAGCGTGACGCAGGGCGGCACCGGCAGGGGCCTGGACGGTCTCTCCAGGAAGGACCCCAGGACCGTGAGGATGGCGGTCAGCCAGGGCTGCTGTAGCAGGGCCGTGGACAGCACCTGCAGCGGACAGCCGCTCCGTTCTCCCACCGGCAGCCCCCCCTGGGCCCTCGGACACAGAGGCCGCCTGCCGCCTCCCCGCGCGGCTGTGGCCACTGCTGGCCCTCCCTGGCCCTGCCCGCCCTGCTCACCAGGTCACCCAGCCCCCCACCCCACAGCACCTCATCTGTCTTAGGTCCAGCCTGGGTTTCCTGGGGGCTCACCGGGCACGAGGGGCGCCCAGCGGTCTGCAGAGGGCCCGGAGTGGGCAGTGGCCGGGCGTGCACGTCCGAGCTGACCCAGCTCGGCCCGGAGAGGGCCGGGGCTGGCAGAGGCCAGTCGGAGAGGCCAGCCGTTGCGACTCCCACGGCGGCGTTTCGTTAGCCCAGCACGGGGCGCTGAAACGGGGCCTCCTGAAGCGGGGTCCGCTCACGAGCTGGACAGGGCAGCGCTGGGCAGCGGCCCCCAGCGCGGGTCCGGAGAGCAAAGCCCCGGGCGGGTGGGACGCG
>NW_004567228.1:49406-50073 GCF_000260355.1 Condylura cristata | reverse complement strand
CGCTGGCCTCTCCCCAGCTCTGCGTGGCGCGGGCTCCCCACATGCAGCTGCAGAGACGCCCTGAGCTGGGCAGCCCCGGGGGCACCCCTGAACTGCCCCTGGACGTGAAGGGCTGCCCGCCCTGGGCCCCTGGAGTCTGGATGCCCCCGGCCGCCCTTCCTGGGGAGGGACAGCAGGGATCTGGACGCTGGGGCGGCCTGGAGCCCCGGCGTGGGGCCAGGCCCAGCTGGCTGGCCACTGGGCACCGGGAGACACAGGGAGGGGCCGTGGGGCTCGGGCCTGCCGCGCGCCCCCCCGGATGGGGCCAGGGGTGCTGCTGGGGACGCCCCACGGCAGGGGTGGGGGCAGGAGGACTCTCAGATGCCCCACCGACGGGAGTCTCATGGGGCACTGTCGGGGGCCCCACGGATGGGGGCGAGGGGTCCTGCCCGGCTCCGGCCCTGCACAGGCCTGGGGGGCGGGGGGCCCCAGACCCCCCGGGGGGCGCAGTGGCTGTGGTCCCGGATGCTCCGCAGCGGCAGAAATATGTGGCGGCTGCGAGTGTCCCGGAGGAGACACACAGGGCTGGCCGGCCGCGGGACCAGCGGGGCTGACCAGCGGGGCTGACCAGCGGGGCTGACCAGCGGGGCTGACCAGTGGGGCGCGACCAGCGGGTGTGACCAGCGGG
>NW_004567228.1:48320-48934 GCF_000260355.1 Condylura cristata | reverse complement strand
TGCCCGGCCCACCCTCAGGTCCAGCCCACGTCTCCGCCCGCCCCCAGGCCCGTGCCAGGCCTGAAGCTTGAGCCTGCGGGGCCCGGCTGTGGCCCCTCTGGGCGGTGGGGGGGACCCTGGGGGCGCAGACACAGGGATCCACAGTCCGCGCCCAGGACGCCAGAGGCACCGTGGCCCCCCGACACTCTCGGCCCTGCTGGGGCCTCACGGGTGACAGCTCAGGGGTCCCCAGTGCCCGCCAGCCCTGGTGGCCAGTGGCCGGTCAGCGCGGCCGACGTGCGGGGAAGGGCTGGGGTGGTCCAGCGTGAAACAGGAGGAGGAGGCGGGACAAAGCCCACGCCCCCCCTCACGGCGCAGAGCGGCACCCCCACACCCTGACACGGCTGGGCGCGGGTCCCCCCGAAATCACACGTGGAGCAAAACCATGTCCAATCTGTCTCCGAGGCAGATTAAATCACACTCTGTTCGGGAGAATCGAAAGCACACTTGTTAATATAATAAATGCCTCCGTGCCTGCCAGAACCCGCCTTTGTTAGCACGTAATTCAGGAATTATCTATTATGCTGAAGAGAGAGGCGGCCGCGGGCCCGGCCTCGTCTGGCGTCGGCCCCGGC
>NW_004567228.1:43184-44322 GCF_000260355.1 Condylura cristata | reverse complement strand
GGCGGGGTCTGGCCCGTGCCCGGGGCTGGGCAGCACAGAAGGCGGTGGGCCCGTGGGCAGGCCGGCAGTGGACCCCGGCCCGGCCAAGGGCATGAAATGACCCCAGAGATGCCCGTTCTCGGCGCCGCCTCGCGGGGAGCCCGGCCCCCCTCGGTCACTAGGCCAGGCCAGGCAGATGCGCTGCGGGTCCTCGCCCCGCCCCCACGCCCCTCCCCCTCCCCCCCAGGGCCAGAGAGCCGCTGCGCTGACCCGGAGCCGCTCTCCAAAGTCCGTCCCTTGGTCACTGCGCCGCCCACCTTGGCACGAGGCCCAGGGCTGTCACCGGCAGCCATCGGCGTGGCCCTGGGCCCAGGCGGCCTGGACGGTCAGCACCCGAGGGCCAGACTGGCCACTGGCCGGCCCAGCCCCTGGCCGCGGCCACCGCGCAGCCCCGCCAGAGCAACGGGCTGCCAGCGTCTGAGCAGATCCATTAAGATTTAATTAATCGTCTACAATTACTCCAGAATAATTATTGAGACCTTTTAATTAAGGATTGATTTGGGGAAAAGTGAAACCCTAATCCGGCCCCTGGCGTCTTCCCGGAGGCGGGGGCTGTCCACCCGACTGGACGCCGGTGGTCTCGTGGGCCGGCACTCGGGCTGTCCTGCCCACCGGGGGTGGGGGGGCGACACTGAGACCCAGGCCGCCCCCCTCGTCCTCCTCCCGCCTCGGGGCAGGCGGTGGGCAGCACTGGCGGTGGCCGTCCAGCACGCAGCGCCCAGCCCGGTGATGGGAGCTGGCCCCGCTCACCCCGTCCTGTGCTGACCCTTGTGGGCTCTGCCCAGCTGCCAGTGGCCTGCAGCAGGACCCTTGGGGGGGCTCCCTGCGGTCACTGTCCCTTGGGGGGGCAGGGCGCCTCACCGGCGGGCAGACTGACGGCTCAGACCGGAGCCCAGACCCCACCTGGGCCTGGCGACGTGTGTCCTGGCCGGGTCCGCCGTCCCCGCGTCCAGCTCACGGCACGTGTCCATCACCTGTGGTGTGCTGGACTCCGAGCGCCGCCCGCTCCTGGCACACATGGCCAGAGACACGGGGGAGGGGAGGGCCAGGGCGCTGGCCCGGCAGAGTCGCCCAGCAGCCACACCAGGCGGCCGGCGCC
>NW_004567228.1:41619-42387 GCF_000260355.1 Condylura cristata | reverse complement strand
GCCCGGGGTGCAGCCCCGGCTCCAGCGCCCCTGGGCGCGGGCTGAGCAGGCCGCCGCGTTATCATCCGTTAAGGGGCCAGCGCTGGGCATTTCCTCCAGGGGGTGGACAAAGTGGGAGTCCTGGGCCCCGCTAAGGGCCTCCCAGACCCCCCAGCGCGCCTCGTTTCCCCAAAAGCAGGCGGCAGCTGTGACCCCCAAGGGCTCAGCTGTGGGTGCTGAGGCCGCCCCAGTTGGGGTGCAGGTGTCGGGGGCCTGGCTCTGAGGGGGCCCTGTCACCCTGGCTCAGCTAGTGGTATTCTGGGGGGGGCGAGACACCCTCCCATGTCGGGGGTGCCTGAGACACCCTCCTGCTCCCTGGGGGGGGGGGCTGAGACTCCTGCTTGTGACCCCAGGGGCCTTGAGACACCCTCCCATGTTTGGGGGGACCCTGAGACTCCCAGGAGGGCACAGAGCAGCCGGCGCCATGGGTGAGCCGTGCACCCCTGAGCTGAGCCATGCTTGGGGGGCTCTGAGAGGGGAGCAGGTGTGCCCCAGGCAGGGGTGGGTGAGACCCCCGCCGGAGTCCTCTGCTGTCTCCGCGGACCTCTCGGCGCATGGGCTGAGTCCCCGGCTCTGGCCCCCACGAGCCCCGGGCGGCAGCACCGCAGCCCCCTGCGCCCCACCCCCGCGGGGGGCTCCTGTGCTCTCCGCGCAGGTGACTGCACAGTCTGATCCTGTCAGACCCTGAGCCAGCGCCTGTCAGCGTCTGCACACAATTCTTGAGTGGTT
>NW_004567228.1:37351-38339 GCF_000260355.1 Condylura cristata | reverse complement strand
GGGCGGGGCCGGCAGAGCCTAGGGTGCCCAGTGGCAGGCCGTCCGCCGCTTCAGCTCCGAGCTGCACACGGGAGTGGCGGGAAGATGCCACAACACCCCAGTGGGTGCCAGCCCCACCCCGACCGCTCAGTGGCCGCCTCATTGGGAAACAGGGGCGCCGTGGAGGTGGCCCGGAAGAAGCGGCTGTGCAGGATGGGGGGGCAGTGGCCAGAGCCGGCGGGAGGGGGCCGCTGGTGCAGCCGCGGGGGCAGCCGGGGCGCAGCTGTGACCCCGGGATGCTGGCAGGGCCCGGGACACCCCAAGAGCTGGGAGACCCCAGAAGCCTTGGGGTGCACCCAGCCGTGTCCCCAGGGCTGGGCCGCCCCCGTCCTGGGAGCTGCAGCCTGAGGACCAGCCGGCGATCCGCTCGGGGCCTGCACCCCGACAGCTGCTGCCCCGGGGGTGCGGTGAGGAGCAGGCCCCTCCGCGGTGGACGCCGCGGGGCTGAGAGCGGTGGGGTCCCCCTCGGGCAGGGCTGTGAGCGGTGGGGCCCCCCTCGGCCGGCAGCGTGGCCGCCTGTCAGCTGTGGCCACAGCTTCGGGCCCGGGGTGGGGGACGGGGCTCCTGGACACTGAGACCCCCGAGGGGGCCCGCTGGGGTGCAGCCCTCGGCAGGAGGCGGCCGTGGCGGGGAGGCCCGCCCAGACCCCCCGCCCCAGCCTGGCGCCGGGACTGGAACCCCACCATGGAGTCGAGGGTCTGGGGGGCCAGGCTCCCCCCCTTCAGCCAGACGCTCTCAGGCCGGGCCTGGCCAGGAGGCCGAGAGCCGACCGTGGTCCTACGGGGAGGGACAGAGGGGACCCCCTCGGGGCGCGTTCTGGCCGGCAGCTGGGGTCCAGCCGTGGGAGAGCGGGGGCCCCAACCGCCGTGGCCTCCCACTTGCAGAAAGCAGGCGCCGCCGGCTTCAGACTTCGGGGGACGCGGAACCTCCTGGACATCTGGGTGCGGGG
>NW_004567228.1:36026-36558 GCF_000260355.1 Condylura cristata | reverse complement strand
GTGCCGCCGGGGCCCTGGGACCCCGCGGGGGGCCGCCTCTCCCCACAGGCCCCCCTTTTATTTGGGGAGCGAGGCCAGGCTGAGTGGGGGGCCAGCTTCGTGTCTCCTTGCTGCTCTCCATCAATGATGTCCTCCTGGCGGGGGCGGGGGGTGCTAGGCCTGTGCTGGTGACCCCCAGGAGGCGGCTCTGAAGGCCCAGCCGGGGACGGCTGACCCCCAAGGCCTGCGAGGGCGCCCAGCTGGACCCCCACACGTCAAGGCCTGGCGGCTTCTTCCAGTCACCCCCCGCCCGTCAGCGCGGTCTGGGCTTGTTGCAGATAAGGAGGAAGGGGGGCTCCTGGGGGTCAAAGCGGACCTGACAGGACAGCGGTCACCCGGGTCGCCTGCGGGAACTGCCTCTGTCAACAGGAGGACGCAGAGGGGCCGTGGGGTGTCTGGACCCCCCGCGAGAGCGGCCAGGACGCCCCCACAGCAGCCCCCACACCAGAGCTGGGGGGCGCATTTCCGCGGGGGGCACACCTGGATCTCCCCC
>NW_004567228.1:1143-2219 GCF_000260355.1 Condylura cristata | reverse complement strand
TGCAGTGTGTGCAGTGTGCGTACAGTGTTGCAGTGCTGTGTGCAGTGTGTGCAGTGTGCGTGCGGTGTGTGCAGTGTGCATGCAGTGTGTGCAGTGTGCGTACAGTGTGTGCAGTGCTGTGTGCAGTGTGTGCGTGCAGTGTGGGCCTGCATGTGTCTGTTCACACGTGCACGTGTCTACACACCCCCACCGGTGTCCCGGGACAGTGGTCTGGCTGAGTGTGGCCTGTCCCAGCCTCGAGACCCTGGACGTGCCACTGCCTGGCTGATGTGGGAGTCTGAGGGGTGTGGCCCGGCCCCCCACACCGGCCTCCCCGCCCCCATGGAGACATCAGCCCCCCTGGCCCTCAGCCCCGCCAGGGGGGATTACACAGCTGCTGACCGGGAGGCCGCCTGTCCCTGGGTGGGGACGTGCCGGCTGCCTCTGCTGGGCCCTGGGTGGGCTTGCCCTGCCCGGGGCCAGGCCCCTCCTGCTGCTGGGGGCCCTGGACCAGCCTCGGGCAGCGGTCAGTCCTCGGCCCGCTCAGTCTGGGCGCATCTGCCAACCGGCCGTCCTGAGGGCAATGCGGCTCAGCCCAGGGCCCGCGTCCGGCCGGCCCTCTCCTCCCCACAGAACACAGGGGGTGACGGCGAACCCCGGGAGTGCTCAGGCCGCGATGGGAGGGAGGACTGCCACTGCAGCGGGGACATGACACGTGGGCCGGCCCAGGAGGCCCGTAGGGGCCCCCGAGTCCTGCCGTGTACCCCGGGACGGCCCTGCGGGGCACGGGGCTCCTGGGGGCTCCCACAACCCCCCCAGCCTGGAGCCACAGCCCTGTGCCTCTGGCTGATTGTCGGGGGCCTCAGGGGAGGGGCCCAGGGCCCCCACGTGACCCCAAGTGCACGGCCTTGGTGGGCCGGCTCCCAGGCGTGTGCAGGCCGCACCCCGCCACGGATGTGGGGGCTCCGGGGCGGTTGTCTGGGTCCATCGGCCGCCCGAGGGGAAGAGACTGCCCTGGTGGTGGCTCCCCAACTCTGCACGCCCCAGCAGGGATGGGATGCTGCCCTCGGGGTCCTTAAAAATGAGCCACGCCGGTG
>NW_004567228.1:0-1040 GCF_000260355.1 Condylura cristata | reverse complement strand
GGCCAGCCCGCGGCCAGCGGGCAGCAGGGCTCCCGCCCACACGGGAGGCCTCCCCCCGCGGCGTCCAGGAGACCAGGGAGGACGGGCCGGGGCCGAGCATGTCGCCCCGACTCCTAGAGCCTGGCTCCGCCGGCCAGAAGGGACGAAGCCCGACGGGTGGGGACCCGGGGGACGCAGCTGGCCCGGTGGGGTGCAGACAGCTGAGCACATCTGTGCCACGGGGCCCCGCACCCTGGCCCCCCGCCGTGGGGCAAGCAGGCCCACGCGCCCTCCCTCTGCACCCCTGCCGCGACCTGAGCCAGCCGGGCCCCGGAGGGCGCAGGCGGAAGCCCACTGCCCCGGCAGGCACAGGCCCGCCTCTCTGCCCCTCCGCTGGGCGGCCGGCCCTCTCCCTCCCCGGCCTGGCAGGGTCACCCTGTGTCCTGCGCTGGGCCCACCGCCCGGGCTCCCTCGTGCCCCCTGACCGCAGAGCCCGCCGGAGCCCCAGTCGTCTGGCATCTACCTCACCCCCATCGCCGCCAGGCAGCCTCGTGGGGGGCCACCCTGTGCAGGGGGAGGGGGCGGCCCCCCACGTCTGCGCCCCGCCCCTGCACGGGCATCACCGGAGGCCCCCCCATGCAGGGCCTGGAGCCAGCACGCAGCATGAGTCACCCTCAATTAGAGCAAGTTTCTTGAGCAAACGACTTAATAGGACAGTTACAGTCATTAGCGGGCAATTACCGCGAAGAATGCGGGCGGCTCTCCCCGGCCCCCCAGCCTCGCACCCGCAGGGCGCGGCGGCCGGCTCCGGGCCCTGAAAGAGGCGGCGCTGAGTCAGCACAGGGTCCCGCAGGAGCGCGAAGGGGGCGCCCAGGATGGCGGGGGGTCACCGAGCTCCGGGAGCAGAGCCAGGCCACGCCCACCCGGCGCCACGCCCACCCGGCGCCACGCCCACCCGGCGCCACGCCCACCCGGCGGCCCACACTCCAGTGATGTCCCGCCCCTGGCCTAGGCCCCACCCACACCCAGCTGATGCCCCGCCCACACCTCAGATGATACCC
>NW_004567227.1:58829-63000 GCF_000260355.1 Condylura cristata | reverse complement strand
TCCACAGACACTGAAGCAGCCTCACATGACCATCCTCAGAATGGACATGACATTGGTGTGGAGGAGGAAGCACAAACCCAGAGCCCAGCCCTGTCTAGGGAAACTGGGAACATCGGGTGAGAGCGCAGGGTGGGAGGGTGCAGGTCTCCCAGGAGGACACAGACTCTGCTCCTGACCTGGGTGGGGGTGAGTGACACAGACAGGCAGAGTCAGGTCCAAAACTGTTCTCATGCCAAAAACAAGGCCTGAGGAGAAAGTGATGGTTCTCAGATGGCAGCCAGGTCAAAAAGTTCCAGGGAAGGGTGATTTCAGGCATGGTCTCCCCTCTTCAGTAGAGATTGGACTCCAAGTCCAGGAAAGAGATGTCTTTGGAGAGAGTCTCCCTAATACAGAATATGATACCCAGGGGCTCCTTGCCTCTGACCAGAAAGCAGGTGCTGTTCTGCCCATTATCCCGTTTCCCTTTGGGGTCCAGGGTGAGGGGTTCCGAGGCCTTGAGGCCCCCTTACCTGTGCGCTGCAGCACCTCCTTCCCCAGCTCCAGGAGTCTGTGGAGCCATGTCAGGCACCTGTCCTGCACACAGTTCCTGACGCGCTCCGCCCTCCCCAACGCCTCCCACTGGCGCCGGGTGATCTGGGCCACCGTGTCCGCGGGGGTCCAGGAGCGCAGGTCCCAGTTCAGGGCGATGTAATCGGCGCCATCATAGGCGAACTGCTCGCACCCACGGAGGAGGCTCCCGTCGGGCCCCACCTCGCAGCCACACATCCTCTGCAGGGTGTGAGACCCTGAACCCCCCTGTGTCAGCCCCGCAGTCACCCAGGTCCAGCTGCCTCCCCCAACCCCACCCAAATCAACCTAAACTGAACATAAAGCTACAAGCAGGAGGGTCCCGGGGACTCTTCCCTGGGGGAGGGGCCGGGCAGGTCCGTCAGCCTCCAGTGGGACCCTGAGACTCCAGGCACCCCGCCTTATGGTGGGAATGGGGGTGGTGACCTCACCCAGGGGTCCCTCAGTGATGCTCACCGTTGTTGTTGCTCTGGTTGTAGAGGCCCCGCAGGTCCTGCAGCAGCGCTTTGAACCACTGAGCCTGGTTCCTCTGGTTCCTGGTCTCCTCGTCCAGTTCCTTCTGCCTGACCTGCCCCGCCCAGGGCGCCCGCAGCTCCACACTCTGACCCGGAGAGTCGTTGTCGAACCTCCCGAACTGCGTGTTGTCCACGTAGCCCCCCGTGATGAAGCGGGGCTCCCCGGGGCCATGCCGGGACATCGCAGTGGAGAAATACATCAGGGAGTGGGAGCCTGGGGGCGGGAATGGGGACCTGGGCTGACCCTCCTCACAGTGCAGGGCCCAGGTCCCAGGGAGATGGGCCTGGAGGGGAGAAAGGGGCAAGGGGGCTCCTGAGAGTAAAAGGGGCCAAGAAGGGCCCAGACTCAGGGGGCCCAGAGCACCCAGTGATGCAGGGAGGGACAGAAGGGCAGAACACAGGGGCCTGAAGGGGGTACTAGAGGTTGGGATGGAGATGAGCGTTTCCTGGGGTCCTGCACCCACAGTGGGCCCTGTCTCTCCCTCCTGGAGCAGTTTCCAGCTGGCCCCGCACTCACCTGCCCAGGTCTCCATCAGGGTCAGGGACCCCCAGAGCAGCAGCAGGAGCATGGGGTGCATCACACCCCGTCCTGGGGTCTGTGGAGAGTGAGTCCGGGGAGTCGGGGGAGGCTCTGTCATGGAGCAGGATGACGCTGAGTGTTCCCTGAAAACCCCAGGACATGGGAAGAGAGAATGGAGTGAGTGTGGGGTGATACAGTCTGCACCCCACAGAGACTGTGAGAGGAGACATGATGCTGTAACAGTGACCCCCACTGAAAGGGGGATCCACATTCCCTCCCCACCTTAAGGAGGAGTGGATTTGGGCTGGGAGGAGCAGCCTGAAGGGATGAAGGAAGCAGCAATGTTTTCAGGTAACTGTGACTATTCCATTTTGATACTAAATTAAAGCTGTACAGCTGGGAGTTTCTCAAAGCTTATTGGCAAAGGGGAACCTGCAGTACTATCATGGAATATTTTCTAGGCTGTTACATTTCCATAGGCCTCTCTTGCATATTGGTTGGAAATTGTGCTGATGTGATTTTTTTGGTAATGTGTTGTTTCACGAAGTTACATAGATGTTCAGTGTTACACTGGAATCAAATTATTAAAAAAGTTTTATTTTATAATCATGAATCCCAAAATAAATTAAGTATTACAAGTTGTCAACTAGTGATGGCATCAATTTTTCATAATTCTTATTTTCTCTGAGAGCTTGTGTTTTATCAAGGCAAACTCACTATCAATTCTCAATTGTCTATTGATTTTCCTCAGGAAACAGACATTCATTTGAGGAAAGTGTCTGCTCATTAACCAAATCTAAATAGCTTTACATTTTGTCATTCATCCCTTCAGGTGAGGATGGTGTTAACCACAAATAAAAAGAGGCTAATTCATCACATCAGATCTTTCCTCAAGACACAGTGTGGGGATCCCGCAGAGAGCTCTGTGTGCTCACAGGTCACCACACCAGGTATTTTAAAATGTGGATCTGAAGATGACACATTGATGGTAATTTTTAATGCTTTTTCCAGGACATTTTCAAGTGAAGCTGTCTTTAACTTTTGTGCCTGCTGGTGAGTGCTGGTGAAGAGTCACTGCTTCTGCAGTTAGTGCTATAATCTCCACTCTCGATAAATTTCACTTCACAAATGCCAAAACAGTGAAAAATAAATGGCGTCTAAATTATGTTTTGAACAAGTTTTGACCTCATATGGCCTGTGACAGATTCTGGGTGACTTAAGGGTTCCACAGACTATTCTTTGAGCAAAGCCTTCATCAGTAAAACACCTTTGCCTCCACTTCAAGTCCCAGAATTTCTCTCCCAGGCTCCCTCCTCCCAAAACTGCCTCCCCTGAAGATAAGGTGAGAAGCAGAGAGGACCCTGGAGCTGTGGGGCTGCTCTGTCATGACAGAGGGTAACGCAGTACAGGTGACAGGATTCTAGAGAATCAAGTGAGTTTACTTTGTGCTGCCAGAATTTGGGGAGACCCTCCCCTGCTTCCCTGAGCCTCCCATCCAGGGCCCCCAGATGTTCACTGGACAGGGAGGTCCTTGTCTACATCCCTGATGCGTGGTCATGGCTTTACTACAATAATCCAAGACTCTTGATATGTCCCAGGTCCCGAGGTACAGGCCCACCCTGGGTCTGGGATTGCAGAACCTCCCTAGGGACCCACTGACTGTGCTCAGCCACCACCACACTATGTACCCAGATCACTGTAATTAGACGCAGCCCTTGACACCTGAGGGTGCTCCTGCTTTATCTAAGTCACCTGAGTACGGTCAAAACTTAAAGGAGCCCTTGTAGCCATGAGCTAAACTCTAAACAGCCTCTGCTTCTTCCTGGTGTGAGGCGCTCTCTGTGGTTTTGATTTTCACTTCCCTGATTACAGTGATGCTGAACATTTTTCCATAGACCTATGGGCCCTTTGCATTTCATCTTTGGAGAAGTGTCTTTTTAGCTCTTCTGCCCATATTTTGATTGCACTGTTTGTTTTTTGAGTTCTGCGAGCTCTTGCTGATATTTGTCACCAGCCCCTAGTCACTGGTATTGTGTGCAAAAGGTGTCTCCTAGTTGCTTGAGTGGGTCTCTTTGTTTTGGTTAGTGTCTCTTTGCGCTGAACAAGTGTGTTTGTTAAGCCCCTCTGGCTAGGCCCCTCTGTCTGGGTCTCTGACTCACCCTGGGCCCAGAAAGAAGGGTGGGAGATAACATTTCTGGTGCCAGCTCCTGGAACCGGCTGAAACTAGACCCTGATATCTGAAACTTAACCACCACTGAGACATCTGTTCTTGGAAACCCGTCCTTGGGTGTCTCGGCAACCTGTCCTTGAGTGCTGTGAAGTCTGTTATTTCATAAAGGGGGAGATTTTACGTGAGTTTGTGTGAAATATTCTACCTTGCCCAGAACAGGACCTGGCACAGAGTAGGGACTGACTGAGCAAATGCATGAGTGAGTGTGGGGAGCAGAACCCCATAAGCTGAGGCTGATGGAGCAGAAGGAGAGGCAGCTCCCCCTCTTCACCCAGCGGTGGGTGCCTTTCTGTTTGCAGGGGTAGAAGCTCCTCACTAGCTCACCTGGGTCAGGAGCCA
>NW_004567227.1:54276-58374 GCF_000260355.1 Condylura cristata | reverse complement strand
TGGTGGTTCACCCTGGGCATTTATGGGAGTGGGGTATGGACACTTGGTCCTGGGGGCAGGGGAGGGGGACACATTCTGTTCTGGGGAGACAGTATTCAGCAGCCAAGGCCTTGATTCCTGGCGGATCATGTGGCCACCTCAGACTCCAGCCCCCCAACTCCCACACCACCCATACCCTCTGTGCCCCACAACATGGGTCCCCTATCTGGGCCCTCCTCCTGGTGTGGGGGCTCCTGGGGCTCCTGGTGTCCAGGGGCTGAGGGCTGGGAGCTGAGGTGGACTCAGACTGTGCTGTGATGTCCCAGCACAGTCACCAGGGCTCTGGAGACAGGTCAGGGCCCAGGGCTGCCCCCTGCAGGTGGCACAGGCCTGTGCTCCCCTCTCTGGGCTCCTGATTCTTCCTGTCACCCCAGCATAAGGGGGCCTTGCTCTGGAAGAGGGGCCTTAACCACCACTCCCCGCTTCCATCCCTTCCTCCCGTGTGTTTGAGGACAGCACGCCTGCAGTATGGAGACTGCCCTAAACTCAGGACCGTTTCCCAGCCAGCTACAGAGCTGGCCACGTGTAGGTACCCCCCCGGGTACCTCCCAGCCCTCAGCCTCAGGCCCCTGTGCCACACCCCACACAGACCATCTGCGGTGCCAGTGGGCACAGGGCAGGTTCCCTGAGGATTCAGACAGGCGGATAAAGGAATGTCCGGAGCCCCCGGTGTATTTTTCAGGCCTCAGTGGTCTCCCAGGGAACCAGCTACACAGGAGCACCAGGCCGGGAGACAGGCATGGGCCTGGCAGGGAGGGGCGCCCAGAGGCAGCCCCCAACTGAGCCTCCAGCCCCATGAAGCTTCACTGTCTCTGGCTCTCCTGGTGGCCTCACCTCCCTGTGGTCTCTCACAGCTGTCCCCCCAGACCCTCCCCAGTCTCAGAGCGACGCCGCCTTATAGCCCCGGCCTCCAGGCCCAGTGTGCACACTGACCACACCACACCGGGCTCCAGGGTTCCCCATCAGGCACCTGTGGCCCGAGCCACTGTCCAAGCGCCTTTGTTAATAAGACCAAGGCAGCCGGTGACAGTCACAGGGGCCAGTGGAGTCAAAAGCCTGGTCAACTTCATGTATCCTACAACTTCCCTTCCACCCTGGTGTCCAGCGCGTTGACCCTTGCCTGTCCCTGTCCTCTCTGGGCCCCCACGCCACACCTTCTGGCTTCCATCTCCTAAAGCCCCAATTTCCTTCCTTTCTTCACTCCTCCAGGGACTCCCCTCTACCTAGCCCATGACCTGGGGGTCTCTCCTGGCCTCTTCCAGATCCCTTGGAGGAGGAGTCTTCATCCCTGGAGTCGACAGCAAGAACAAGTGACAGGGGCTCTGGGTCAAGGTCTCAGCCCAGGAGACTGGGGGCACCTGGTTGTGGGGCCACCCTGGTCCTGGCGACCAGCTGTTAAGACCTGGGGGTCTGCTCCTGCCTGAATCAAGGTTTAAGGTTATTAGTGGAGAGGGACCATGATGTCAGCGTGTGTTTGGGGAAACAGTTCAGACACTGGACCTGACTGGAGTGAGGCTCCCCCTGGTGTGCACAGTCAGGTCCTCCAGGAGCCCAGGGAGACCTGGGAGCCCAGAGGGTTCTGGGCCGCTGTCCTCAGCCGTGGCCACACGGGGGCGCTGCGGCGCTGTCCTGTTCGCGCAGCCAGGGAGAGGCTGGTGGGTGTGACAGGCTTGGGTGGGGGTGGGGGTGGGGCTGACCACCTTGGAGGAGAGGGGAGGGTTCCCTGGCAGCTGCCCTTCCACCAGTCTGGGTGGTCAGGGGAGGGGAATGTTGGAGTCCAAAATCACCAGGTTACCTCCGGCCACAAAGGACAGGAACAGTGATGCACAAGCAAGTGGAGTTTATTCAGCCAGCTAGCTGGGGTCAAGCTCTCTTGCAGGCATGCAGGCCACACAAGGGGAGCAAGACCCCTTCAGAGAAGAGCGGGGAATATATAGCCCTCCTCAGCCCTGACCTGTGCAAATGCAAAGCCCGTGCTAATTCAATTTAGATTAAGCCCAAGCAAAATCAAAGGGAGGGGCGGAACCCCTGGCTGGAGCTGAGGAGCAGCTGCAGAGGGGCAGGTGAACCTGTGACTGCTGGATGCGGAGGGGCGGGGCCAGAGGCGCTGGCTGGGCCCAACAGGAGGATGGAGGCCTGGGGCTGCCTGTGCCTAAGGGTCTGCCATGCCCTGTGGATCTCCTCCGAGGCAGGCGAGGATCAAACTCATGTGGAAGTGGCTGAAGCTTCTTAGTGCTGTGATTTAACCTGCTGCACCACCAGGGAGAGCCCTGATTTCACTTTATATCTAACATGTATGCCATGGCCCAGATCACATCATCCCTCTAGATGAGACAATTGAACATTAATAGCAAGTTACTAACAGAAAGCCCACAGGCCAGAAACTTATAGACTTTACTTCAAATCAACCACGAACTTTTCTTAGGTTGTTAAATGTTGGGTCCCAGCCGGGATGAGCCTCCCCAACCACCCCCGGAGCTTAAGCACAAGATCATAATAGGAAGAAGACATCTTGCCACCTGTGTGAGTGGCTTAACCTTTGGGCAACTGATTAATATCCACCCTGATCACAGTAGCACATGTGAGGGAGATTTCCTCCTGCCCCCAGGCCAACATCCTGGGATTAAGGGGATAAAAGGGAGGCTGGAAAGGATAATAGGAGAGAGAATGTTGTGCTGACTCTTCAACCTCGATGTCCCCTGGGCAGACTGGTATCCCTGCCGTGCGGGCATGGCAGTTAAAGACATAAAAGTAAAAATCATTTCACAGAACAGCATGCAAACTACATACCTCTGTCACGAGGTGGGACAGTCAACCTATGTCCTGGGCTTCAGCTGAAATGACCACGAGAAGTGCTGAGACTGTGTCCCCTTGTTTGAGGGCCATTTGCCTCCGTGGGCCTCACCAGAGGTCAGTATTAATACCCACTGGCTCCCCACTGACACTGGTGTAAATGGGGGTACAGTTCTCTTTGATAAAAATGTACACAGACACACCCCTATAACTGAAGGGAGGGTCGTTTCACATTTCTTCTATGGTTTTGGTGTGGTCTAAAAAACAAGTGAGTTTACTTTGTGCATCCAGGGCTTGGGGAGACCCGCCCCTGCTTCCCTGAACACCCATCCAGGGCCCCCAGATCTTCACTGGACAAGGAAGTCTCTGTCCACCTCCCTGACGCGTGGTCATGGCTTTGCTTCAATAATCCTGTTGGGAGTGACCAAAGATTTACTGACAAGGACTGAATTAGGGCAGTAAAAAATTTTGCCTTGTACCCAAGCTTGATAAAGTGGTACTAAAACTGACCTTGAGGTCCTGGATGGGACTAGCTGAACTGGGCCTCACATCAAGGACACAGCGATGAGTCACCCCCTTGGAATCTGAGTTTAGAATCTATAAGAGACCCTTCCCCCTTACTGGGTGGGCAGTAGCTGTGGACCCCACTCTAGGGGCTCCGTCTCAGCTGCTGTCCCGGAGCAATAAACTCTGCTTGCTCAGCCTCTCTGCCTCCTGCCTTCCTTTCTTGCGGCCCGTCACAGAAGTTGGGACAAAACAAATTGGTGCCAAAACCCGGGATGGCTGAGTAGAACCGTCTACTTGTTATAGGCCTCCCCAAAGCTGTTACAGAACAAAATCTGTTACAGGACAGGGGGAGAGGGGCACCTCTGAAACCCCAAAAACCTGCCTGCTCTAAGTGGGTTCTGCCATCCACAGCAAGAGAAGACATATATAACTTTAATGAAAAGAGACTTTAATACAGGAAATATACAATACAGAACATAAAGAATATAACTTCTAAATCAAACACCTGAAGTTACCCATCCCCTCATGGGCAAAAGTCAGCATAAAAGGGATTGGCCCAAAGCAAGGCCTGAAAGCTGCCACAAGACTAAAGCACCTTCTGGCCGGGACCATGGAAAAGGGTCAGACAAGGCCAGACAAGTCTGGGAGGAAAAGAGCAAAATCAAAATCAATACAAACACTGCCATAGTCACCTCCCTACAGGTCTCTCACCCACATCTGCCTTCACCAGTCCAGGGTCAGGAAACAAGCCCGGTTTCT
>NW_004567227.1:53307-53902 GCF_000260355.1 Condylura cristata | reverse complement strand
CGGGGCTTATAGGAGTGATCCTATGCCAAGGGATGCTTTGGATTCCGCGAAGAGTCAGGCGGGAACAGTCAATTTGAACGTACCTTGATCCCCAAGGCCTCCTGGCCTCCCTCTTGGCTACAATCTTTCTGTTGATCTTGGCGTTTTCCTCCTCTTGGTATTACCTCTGTGGTGACAAAAATACCAACTTGATTACACGGCTGGAATGAGGTTAGGGTAAGTCACCCTGATTGGGGCTCAAAAACACCCTTGACTCCCCTTCTCTTTTTTCCTTTCTCTAAGTGTGGTCCCTCCCAGGGCATATTTTGTCATATTGCCCTTGGCTCTTAAGCTGTTTTTTTTTCTCTCCTCTTCTTTTCTCTCCCTCCACACCTAATGGGTAACTCCTCAGCAAGGCAGGCGACTTAAACACCCTCCAATGCATCCTCCGTCACTGGGATACTTTGGGTTTTAAACAAGATGGCCTAAAAAAGAAAAAACTTGTTCCTTTCTGTAATGTGATATGGCCCCGGTACAAGTTAGATAATGATCACTCATGGCCAGAAGGAGGAACACTTGATTACTCAGTTCTTAAAAATCTAGAAAGATTGTTATA
>NW_004567227.1:50417-51947 GCF_000260355.1 Condylura cristata | reverse complement strand
AGCCACCCAGCCTGACCTCAGGTTCTCTCCTCTGGAGGATGCACTGTGCCAGTATGTAGATGGCTCAGTCTGGCGAGACCCACCTCAAGCTGCAAATGCTGTCACCACAATAGACAAAGTTATAGAGACAAGGCCCCTTGCAGGAGGAACAGCAAATCAGCAGGCTGAATTAATTGCCTTAACAAGGGCTTTTCAGCTGTCTGAGGGCAAATGGGCCAACATCATCACAGGTTCAAAATATTCCTATTCCATCGCCCACCACCATGGTCAAAACTGGGAGAACCGGGGTTTCCTGACCACTAAAGTTACCCCAGTTATTAATGCCCCACTTATTCGCCAGTCAAAGGCCCTCCAATTGCCACAGTCAGTTGCTATTATTCACACTCCTGGCTATGGGCACGGACATGCCCGATGGGCACAGGGAAATGATGTGGCAAACCAAACAGCCAGGAAAACAGCTTTTACCACAGGTTCAAAGACCCCTAACGTACTCCTCATGCTTCCAGGCACAGATAAAACACCCCGCTACACCTGGGAGAGGGGGAGAGGAAAAGGCATATAAACAGGCAGGTTTTGAGAAAAAGGAGGGAGGAGTAGAGGCTTTTCCCACGGTCAAGGAAGCCTCAGCCATAGTATGCCATCACCTCTTAACAAACATTCTTCCTCTATTTGGCCTCCCAAGATCTTTACAATCAGAAAATGGGCCTGCCTTTATCTGTAAAAGCACTCAACAAGTGACTAAGGACTTAAGCACAGTATGGAGACTGCTTGTCCCTTATAGACCTCAGTCCTCTGGCAAAGTAGAACACATAAGTGGGATTTTAAAGACACAACTTACTAGCCTGGCCCTGGAACTGCATACAGATTGGGTACACAATCTTCCAGTAGCACTAATGAGGATCTGTACAGCCCCCCGGAAGGACACGCCTCTGTCCCCCTTTGAATTAATGTATGGGAGACCATTCCTGCAATCTCCCATTCCTATGAGTCCGGGACCCCCTGCCTCGATGCTTCCTCTCCCACAGCTCTGGCACAGACTGCTTAGAGAACATGCTGATCAGTGCACCCCACAGACATCACAAGGCGGGGGCAGGGGCTTCCAGGTAGGGGAGGTAGCACATGTCAGATCACCACACCCGGAACCACTTACACCAAAACGGACTGGACCACATGTAGTGGTCCTATCCACACCATCAGTTGTCACGGTGGCGGGAAGATCAGAATGGATTCATAACCCTCGAGCTTCTCCTACAGGGACACCTCATGCACGGTCAGTCACGTCCAACGGACCTGCAACGCTTTGTTTCTCCAGACACCTGTCATCTCTGTACGCAGCTCCCCTGATTAACTGGACTGGTACCCAGCACCTCCCATCAGGCCGAACTGCACTGGCCTATCTTTGCTCCCATAGAAAAAACAGACCCATCCTGCAAAGATAGTTCAGGGCAGGTGGAACAAAATGTGGCAAATCTATGTGAGTTGGCCAAGAACATTAAAAAATCCAGTGCTAGTTAGTTAAGAGCCTGGGCT
>NW_004567227.1:45445-49327 GCF_000260355.1 Condylura cristata | reverse complement strand
TACAGTGATGCTGAACATTTTTCCATAGACCTATGGGCCCTTTGCATTTCGTCTTTGGAGAAGTGTCTTTTTAGCTCCTCTGCCCATATTTTGATTGCACTGTTTGTTTTTTGAGTTGTGTGAGCTCTTGCTGATATTTGTCACCAGTCTCCAATTAGTGGTATTGTGTGCAAAAGTTGTCTCCTAGTTGTTTGAGTGTGTCTCTTTGTTTTGGTTAATGCCCCTTTCTGCTGAACAAGTGTGTTTAACATATTTGTATTCAAGGGAAAAGAAAGAACTTTTTTTTTAGAAGAAGATAACATGGAAGTTAAACACCAGGGGTTTCACAAGGCAGAGGCCTCTTGCAGTCTCCCCACCTCCACCTGCTGCCTCACAAGGAGGCGCCCACCCCCTGTCTCCTTGTCAGGCCCTGCCCACACCTTATTTGTTCTCCCTGGTATAAACACCTGCCTCTGCCCAGAGGAGGACAGGGTCTTTCAGACATGGGTGGGCTGCTCTCAGTTTATCGACAAATCAAACTAATTTTCTTCTCCTCTAAGTGTTTCCGATTATTGACTGAGGATGATGGAGGCCAGTTTTCAGTATCAGTGTCCAGTAAATTGTACTGTCAAGGGAAAGGGTGTCTTGCAACAGTAACATGTGTCCTTGGGCAAAGGAAAGAACCACTCATTCTGTAGATTTAAAATCTCCGTAAAACTAGAATATTCTCCTTTAAGTTTTATTGATTCTTCTAGTTTGATCTTGATCTCACTTATTATACTTAGAAATGGCCTAGATCTGATTTTTTTTTTCAAGTATTTGGGAGCAGAACAGGCAGAGCAGTACACTGCTGAAAGGAAAGTGGTGAGACAGTGGAAACATATTTCATTGTGTGGCTTTGAGTGGAATTCTCCCAAAAGTTGAGTCTGACCTGAACCAAGAAAAGGAGAACCTGCTGTTTTGTTGAAAGGGTTCCAGAGCAGTCCAGAGGTGAGGAAGCCCGCTCCATTGGCTGGACTGAATGCCCAGGAAGAGGAAAAGTTCTGGGCACCCTGAGAAGAGGAAGCCCCAGGTGGAGATGTCGAGACCGACTGTTCCTGAGGTCACACGGACGGGACGTCCAGAGTTCGCTCTGTCCTCTGTGGAGTGCTCCGGCAAGCCAACGGACACTGCTGTCTGGTCAGGCTGTCTGTGACTTTGTGCAACAATAGGTAACATTGTTTAAAAATAGATTTAGTTTGCAAGTTTTTGCTGTACTGTTGGATAAAATCGGGCTCAAGGTGAAAACAACTTGTTTTTAAATAAGTGAAACTGTTAAGGGGAAGGATATCCTAAAGGAACTCTTCAGAGTCTTATGGACCCCACCCCTACTCCAGCTTCTGGACTCCACCCCCTACTCAAGTGACTGGAAACTACAACTCCCAGCAGTACCAGGGAGAGAACTGCGAGGACCCAAGGGCAGAGCTAAGCAGGCATTCTGGGACTTTGGGGGATAAAGAGGGAGCCATTTTCTTCGGGGGGCACTTGCTCGGGAAATGGTTCTTGGGACCACGTCACTGGGGACTTTCAGTCAGTTTGTTATCAGAGCTCCAAGTCAGCCAAGCTGGTAAAATATGCTAGTTACCTGGTATCTCTCTCTCTTTCCTTGGATTGTGCCTTTTCCTTTGCCCTTTTGTAAACAAACCCATTATTGACCCTTTGTGTGTGCCTGCAAGACAACTAAATTTTAGGCACATGGGTGAGGACCCACAGACAGATGGCCCAGTTCACACTGGAGCGCCCTGTAACAAAACCAGTGTTTACGGTTTTTTTTTTTTTCTTCCTCTGATTTTATATTTGTTGTTTGGTTTTGACTATTTCTTTTGGGCATCAAGATGAACTGTTTTCCAAAAATGGAGACTTTATTTGCCACACTGGACAACACCTAGCGAGTTTTTTTCTTTCAAACTGGAACCCTGAATATTAACATCTAGGCTGCACCCGGCCATCCACGTACTTGACCTTCACCACCACAGAAGGCATAGAAAGGGGAGAATTGTTAGAGGTAACGGATGCCCTGCAGGAACCCACTCAAGTGTTGTGGACCCCACCCCACCCAGACCACAGCCATCAGGGCACAAGAAACCACAAATCTCAGCATGTATGGGAGGATGCTGGTGCTGAGGGTGGAGTTAAGCAGCCAGGTTTGGTGTAAACCAGACACTGGGTGGGTGGGGCATGGGAGGGGGCTTGTTTCTCTTGACACCCGCCCCCACACCCTCCCACCCATCCCTGCCCCTCCTGCCCCTCCTACCCCTCTTGGCTCTCTCTGGTTCAGCAACCCATGGGATTCCATGTTGGTGGAATTGAGGGGCCGCATCCCCAATTTCTCTCATTCCCTTTCTCCCTGAGTTACTCATTTCCTCAGCTTCTGTAATAAACCCTGTGTTAACCTCAGTGTGTGCACCCACAGCTGAGTGTTACTCTGTCACTTTAAGCACACGGTGAGGACCCACAGTCAGGTCACCCAGCTCAGAGCAGGGCTGCCCTGTCCCAGACATTCTGGTTCTCCCCCACGTGCACAGTTGCAAGACGGCTCAGGCGCAGTAAGAACAAAGGGATTAACCAGGGAAAAACAAAGTTACTAAAGCAAAATATGGCCTTTTACCACCCAAAAGCCACGCCTAGTGTTTTCCAGTCCTAAACAAAAACAGATAAAATGGCATCTTGCCTCCCTGAGGACACAGTGCTCCTCTCCCACACCACAGGCCTTGGTCTCAGAGGTGTCTGGTTGCCACTGTGGACACGCAGCAGCCAGACTCCAGGCCAGATGCCCACTCACAAGGACCACAGGAGACACAACAGGAGACTCTCCAGGAGCTGCCTGACCCCAGACAGGGGCTCTCAAACAGCTGCTCAGCAGTCAAATGACCCAAGGACAGGCCACACCCTCACAGCTCAGTAAGGCCCAGGCTCCTGTCTCTTGCCTTCCCTGCCAGGCTGTGACAGCTGCAAAACCTGGACTAGTTTCAGCCACTGGGCTCCTTGCAAAGTTGACATTTATGTTCATGCCATGTTCCACGTTTTTCCCAAGTGACAATGCTTCCTGTCTAGTCATTTTTCTTTACTAGGTAAACCAAAAAGTCCAAATTGATCTAAGTGCCTTTCCAGAAGGAAAGGAAGAAAAGTTGTGGAGTGTCTCAGGAGCTCTATTGAGGTTCCACAAAATTTCCTTTGATGAGCCAAAGAATAGGCTACCAAATTTTACGTCAAATTTAGAATTCTGGAAAGCTTTGTCAGAATATGAAAAAAAAAAAAAAGACAGCAACAACAATCTCAAACTCTATGAAAGCTCTGGCTCAGTCAGTAGTGCAATATTAACAATCAAACCATAAGTAATTAGAGTAATTAGAGACTCTTTGTCCTTAGAAACCTTATTTTTTTCCAATTTCCATTTTGCTTACGTTATCAATCCAAGCAAAAGGAAAAACATTATACTCAATACAACCTTAGAAGCACCTGTTTTAAAAAATCAAGAGAGGCCTATGGAATTAATGTAACAATAGAAACTATTCAGTGATATTGTTTCACTTTGCAAATAACATTTGAAAAACCAGCACAACTGAAATTATACAGTTTCAATTTATTGTCCAAGTGTAACAAATGTGAATATTCAATTGTCTATAAGTAATAAAAATGCTATTGTCATTTATTTCAGTGGGACTGTATAGTTTTTCTCCATCTTGGCAGTTTCACTTCTCCCTCTCACAACCTGAGTCTGGTCCTCCTTCCTGGATCCTGGTGACTCACCCCAGTTCTCGCTTCCCCATTGCCTGGGGAGTTTCCCAGAGCAGCCAATCAGCAGGCCCCAGTCTCCACCCACCTGCAGAGAGGCAGATTCTCCACAGACGCAAGAGCTCTAGT
>NW_004567227.1:42184-44745 GCF_000260355.1 Condylura cristata | reverse complement strand
ACAGAGACAGCCTGAGCAACCTGCGCCGCTACTACAACCAGAGCGCAGCGGGTGAGCCGGCGGCGGGGCCAGGTTACCCCCACCACGGAGGGTCGGGAACCCCGGACCCCGGGTCCGATCCTCACTCCGAGATTAGTGGTCCCGCCCGAACCCCAAAGAGCGGGCAGGGCCGTCGCCTCTAGGTCAGTTTCGGTTTATTCCCAGAGGAGGTGGGTGCGGGCGGGGTGACCGCGGGGCTGACGCTGCGGGACAGGGTCTCACACCCTCCAGAAGATGTACGGCTGCGACTTGGGGCTGCGACTTGGGGCCCGACGGGCGCCTCCTCCGCGGGTACAGTCAGTTCGCCTACGACGGCGCCCACTACATCGCCCTGAACGGGGACCTGCGCTCCTGGACCGCGGCAGACGTGGCCGCTCAGATGACCAGGCGCAAGTGGGAGGCTGAAGGAGTAGCAGAGTTCGTGAGGAGCTACCTGGAGGGGGAGTGCGTGGACTGGCTGCGCAGATACCTGGAGCACGGGAGGGAGATGCTGCAGCACTTAGATAAGAGGGGTGAGTGGTCTCCTTCCTCTTGGTCCTCAGGCCGGCACCCCATGAGGAGAGTGGAGTAAGGGTCACAGCAGTGAACCCCTCTGGTCAGGGAAGAAGGACCCCCACCCCACCCCTGGTTTCCTGACTCTCCCAGAGGACCCAACTTTTTTCAGAACAGCTGAGGAGTCCAGTCTCTCCTGAGCTGAGGGGAGACCAGCCCTGAACTCACCTGCACAGGATCTTTTTTACCCGGCAGTCACCAAGGTCTTACTGGTGAGGACATTTTTCTGGTCTGACTCCTGATTTTCTAAGTCCCCTGGTCAGGAGCAAAAGCCTGTGTTCTCCTTGTTAGAGACTGTCCTCCTATGCAGAGCTATCTCCCTAATTCTAGAGCTTTCTAAGGAATAAGTGATTACCCCAGGCTCCCCAGCCCAGGCTGGTTTCTAGACTGTGTTCTTCCTCTTCCAAACCCACTGCCCTGTCCATTTGGAGGATGGTCACAGGAGGCTTTTCCAGCGTCCATGAGGGGAAAACCCAAAGTGTGAATGTTCATGCCCTTCTTCTCAGATCCCCCAGAGACACACGTGACGCACCACCCCATCTCAGACCATGCGGTCACCCTGAGGTGCTGGGCCCTGGGCTTCTACCCTGCGGAGATCACCCTGACCTGGCAGCGAGATGGGGAGAACCTGACCCAGGACATGGAGCTGGTGGAGACTAGGCCTGGGGGGAATGGAACCTTCCAGAAGTGGGTGGCTGTGCTGGTGCCATCTGGAGAGGAGCAGAGATACACGTGCCATGTGCAGCATGAGGGGCTGCCGGAGCCCCGAGTCCTGAGATGGGGTGAGGAAGGGGATGTGGGCACAGAGGATCTTCTCAGAGGGATCAGGAGTCCTGCTGGACCCCTCAGAAGGTCAGGGTGAGGCCTGGGCTCAGGGTCTCCCACCCCTTCCCTTCCAGAGCCCCCTCCTCAGTCCTCCATCCCCACCGGGGGCCTCATTGCTGGCCTGGTTCTCCTTGGAGCTGTGCTCACTGGGGCTGCGGTGGCTGCAGCTGTGATGTGGAGGAAGAAGCACCCAGGTAGGGAAGGGAATGGGGCATCCTGTCCACTGGGAGCTTTCAAGTCCCAGGGGGACCTTGCCCCCACCCCCCATTAATGAGAAATACCATCCACACACATATGTTGCCCAATGTGAGGTGATTACTAGCCCTCTTGTAAAGCATTTTTGAAAATGAACCCAAAATTGGTGGCCTACATAAATCTGGTGATGAGGCCCTGATTCTCAGCAAATGGCCAAGGGGAAGGTGCCTGCTAAGCACAGACCCCAGGAGGCAGTTCATCCAGTTTCCCCTCATTTCCTTTCTTTATGTTTCCCAGTCCTGCCCTAGGTGTCCATTCATAGTTCTGGAAAATTCCCTGTGGTCTAGGGGATTCCTTTTGAACTTCATGATCTGACTCTCTCTGGTCTCACATGATGTCTTTCCCACAGAGGGAGAAGGAGGAAGCTACACTCAAGCTGCAGGTGAGTGTGGGTCAGGGGTTTGGTCCCTGAGCCCCAGGACAATGTAGATGGAGCCCCTGGGGCAGTCACCCCATCAGTCCTCCTGTGGTCTCCTCTCTCGTGTCTCTGACCAGGTCTGTGTTGTTTTCCCTCAGGTAGATACAGTGCCCGGGCCTCTGATGTGTCTCTCAGCTCCTAAAGGTGAGACCCTGGGACCTGTGTGGGAGGGGCTGGGGCAGAGAGGAGGGACCAGGTTATGGGGAGCTGTGAGTGGGCCATTTGATGATGTGGTGGGCTACTGAGAATGAGAAGCACTTACGTGCCCTTTCCTTCAGTGTGAGACAGCTGCCTGTCTCAGTGATGCAGGGTTCCTTCTCACCCCCATTTGGTACTACGGGCATCTGGGTATTTGTGGTCACTTCTCAGGGATCATCTCTCTGCTCTTGTGTCCTTATTCTCCAGTGGCACCTGTCCCAGCAGGCCTGTGACCACAGGGACTCAGATACCACCTGGACTTTTTTTTTTTTTT
>NW_004567227.1:39729-40650 GCF_000260355.1 Condylura cristata | reverse complement strand
CTCCTCCTGGTGTGGGGGCTCCTGGGGCTCCTGGTGTCCAGTGGCTGAGGGCTGGGAGCTGAGGTGGACTCAGAGTAGGCTGTGCGGACCCAGCACAGGGCTCTGAAGACAGGTCAGTGCCCAGGGCAGTCCCCTGCAGTCGGCACAGGCCTGTGCTCCCCTCTCTGGGTTCCTGATTCTTCCTGTCACCCCAGGATAAGGGGGCCTTGCTCTGGATCAGGGGGCTTAACCACCACTCCCCGCTTCCATCCCTTCTTCCCGTGTGTTTGAGGACAGCACGCCTGCAGTATAGAGACTGCCCTAAACTCAGGACCGTTTCCCAGCCAACTACAGAGTTGGCCCGTGTAGGTAACCCCGGGGGCTGAGACTCACCTAGCCCCAAGCCTCAGGCCATGTGACACACGCCACAGAGACCATCTGGGGTGATGTGGGTACAGGGCAGGTTCCCTGTGGATTCAGACAGGCGGATAAAGGAATGTCCAGCGCCCTCGGTGGGTTTTTCAATCCTCAGAGATCTCCCAGGGAGAATCCTCCCAGGGAACCAGGTACACAGGCCCACCAGGTGGGGAGGCAGGCGTGGGCCCGGCAGGGAGGGGCGCCCAGAGGGAGCCCCAAACTGAGCCTCCCAGCCCCATTGAGCTTCACTGTCTCTGGCTCTCCTGGTGGCCTCACCTCCCTGTGGTCTCTCACAGCTGTCCCCCCAGACCCTCCCCAGTCTCAGAGCGACGCCGCCTTATAGCCCCGGCCTCCAGGCCCAGTGTGCACACTGACCACACCACACCGGGCTCCAGGCGTCCCCCATCAGGCACCTGTGGCCCGAGCCCACTGTCCAAGCGCCTTTGTTTAAAAAAACGAAGGCAGCAGGTGACAGTCACAGGGGCCAGTGGAGTAAAGAGCCTGGTCAGGGGCCCTCCCTGGTGG
>NW_004567227.1:38255-39132 GCF_000260355.1 Condylura cristata | reverse complement strand
CCCAGGAGACTGGGGGCACCTGGTGTGTGGGGCCCACCCTGGTCCTGGCCACCAGCTGTTAAGACCTGGGGGTCTGCTCCTGCCAGAATCACGGTTTAAGGTTATTAGTGGAGAGGGACCATGATGTCAGCATGTGTTTGGGGAAACAGTTCAGACACTGGACCTGACTGGAGTGAGGCTCCCCCTGGTGTGCACAGTCAGGTCCTCCAGGAGCCCAGGAAGACCTGGGATCCCAGAGGGTTCTGGGCCGCTGTCCTCAGCGTGGCCACACGGGGGCGCTGCGGCCCTGTCCTCGTCCTGCAGCCCGGGAGAGGCTGGTGGGAGTGACTCAGGCTGTGGTGGGGGTGGGGCTGAGCAACTTGGGGGAAAGGGGAGGGTTCCGGGGCAGCGGCCCTCAAGCCAGGCTGGGTGGTAAGGGGAGGGGAGTGTTAGGGTCCAAAATCATCACGTTGCTTCTGGGCGCAAAGGATGGGGCCAGAGATACACAAACAAGCGGAGTTTATTCAGCCAGCTAGCTGGGGTCAAGCTCTCTTGCAGCAAGCAGGGGAGCAAGACCCCTTCAGAAAAGTGCCAGGGAATTTATAGCCCTCCTCAGCCCTGACCCCAGCAAATGCACAAAGCCCGGGCTAATTCAATTTAGATTACGCCCATGCAAATTCAAGCGGAGGGGCAGAACCCCTGGCTGGAGTTGAGGAGCAGCTGCAGAGGGGCAGGTGAACCTGTAACTGCTGGATGCAGAGGGGCCGGGCCAGAGGCGCTGGCTGGGCCCAACAGGAGGATGGAGGCCTGGGGCTGCCTGTGTCTAAGGGTCTGCCATGCCCTGTGGATCTGCTTGGGGGCAGCCGGGGATCAATCTCATGCGGAAGTGGCTGAAGCT
>NW_004567227.1:36462-37245 GCF_000260355.1 Condylura cristata | reverse complement strand
GACCCCACTCTAGGGGCCTCCGTCTCAGCTGCTGTCCGAGAGCAATAAACTCTGCTTGCTCAGCCTCTCTGCCTCCCGCCTTCCTTTCTTGGGGTCGGTCACAGAAGTTGGGACAAAACAAATTGGTGCCAAAACCCGGGATGGCTGAGAAAAGCCGTCCTCTGAACCTTTTCTGTGACCTGGCATGCTTCTTTTCTCCTCTCTTTCCTTCTCTCTGGGATGTGCGTGTGGATGTGTGAGTGAATAAACTGCTCTTACACCGGTCCTAGCGCAGTGGCTCGGGCTTGATTGGGATTGCATCCTTAGCCTTGAGACCCGAACGGCCTAGTGGAGACTTGGCCAATAGCTCTAGGCTTGGCCAACCAGGCGGGGGCTTATACGCGCTCCTATGCCAAGGGACTCTTTGGATTCCGCAAGGAGTCAGGCGGGAACAGTCAATTTGAATGTACCCTGATCCCCAAGGCCTCCTGGCCTCCCTTTTTGTTACAATCTTTCTGTTGATCTTGGGGTTTTCCAACTCTTGGTATCACCTCTGTGGTGCAAAAATATCATGTGATTACAGTGCCGGAACAAGGTTAGGGTAAGTCACCAAGATTTTGGCTCAAAAATACCGTTGACACCCTCGTCTTTTTTTTCTCCTTTTTCTCAGTTTGGTCCCTCCCAGCTAGGGCGTTTTTTTATTTTTTGGTCCCTCCCAGGGCGTTTTTTGACATATTGCCCTCCCTAGGGCAATATAAGCCGTTTTTTTTTTCTCTCTCTCTCCTCTTTTCTCTCTCTCCACAC
>NW_004567227.1:33795-35077 GCF_000260355.1 Condylura cristata | reverse complement strand
ATGGCTGCAGTCAGGGCCTCTCAAAGCCAAAGAAAATTTCACAGAGGAGCGTGCTTTAGATGTGGTGATACCAGCCACTGGGCTAAGCATTGCCCCCACAGAATTAACTGCCCTCCCCCGGGGCCCTGTCCTCAGTGTGGCCAACTGGGACATTGGAAAACACAGTGCCCCAAACATGCCCTACTTATAGAAAACTCTCAGGTGACCCTGGGGGGAGGCAGAAGTCTTCCCCTCAGCCCTCCTTAAAAGCTTTAGAAACAATGGCGGAACTGCAGGAGGCCCCCTTACATTCCTGTACTCAGGAGGTAGACACAGCCACCCAGCCTGATCTCAGGTTCTCTCCTCTGGAGGATGCTCTGTGCCAGTATGTAGATGGCTAAGTCTGGGGAGACCCGCCTCGAACTGCAAATGCTGTCACTGCAATAGACAAGGTCATAGAGGCAAGGCCCCTGGCAGGAGGGACAGCAAATCAGCAGGCTGAATTAATTGCCTGAACAAGGGCTTTTCAGCTGTCTAAGGGCAAACAGGCAAACATCATCATAGGTTCAAAATATGCCTATTTCATCACCCACCACCATGGTCAAATCTGGGAGAATCGGGGTTTCCTGACTACTAAAGTTACCCCAGTTATTAATGCCCCACTTATTCACCAGTTAAAGGCCCTCCAATTGCCACAATCAGTTGCTATTATTCACACTCCTGGCCATGGTCACGGGCATGCCTGATTGGCACAGGGAAATGATGTGGCAGACCAAACAGCCAGGAAAGCAGCCCTTATCACAGGCTCACCAACTCCTAAGGTGCTCCTCATGCTTCCAGGCACAGATAGAACACCCCACAACACCCTGGGGGAGGAGAAGGAGGAGGAAAAGGCATATAAACAGGCAGGTTTTGAGAAAAAGGAGGGAGGAGTAGAGGCTTTCCATATGGTCAAGGAAGCCTCAGCCACAGTATGCCATCGCCTCTTAACAAACATTCTTCCTCTATTTGGCCTCCCAAGATCTTTACAATCAGTTAATGGGCCTGCCTTTATAAGGGACTGCATGTCCCTTATAGACCTCAGTTCTCTGGCAAGTAGAACACATAAGTGGGATTTTAAAGACACAACTTACTAGCCTGGCCCTGGAACTTGATACAGATTGGGTACACAATCTTCCAGTGGCACTAATGAGGATCTGTACTGCCCCCCCGAAGGGCACAGCCCTGTCATCCACCTTTGAATTAATGTATGGGAGACCATTCCTGCAATCTCCCGTTCCTATGAATCCGGGACCCGCTGCCT
>NW_004567227.1:31553-31998 GCF_000260355.1 Condylura cristata | reverse complement strand
TAAGAGACCCTTCCCCCTTACTGGGTTGGCAGTAGCTGCGGACCCCACTCTAGGGGCTCGGTCTCAGCTGCTGTCCGGGAGCAATAAACTGCTTGCTCAGCCTTTCTGCCTTCCGCCTTCCTTTCTTGCGGCCGGTCACAGAAGTTGGGAGAAAACAAATCCATGACTCTTAACCTGTCCCAGGTCCTGAGGGACAGGCCCACCCTGGGTCTGGGAATGCAGAACCTCCCCAGGGACCCCCTGACTGTGCTCAGCCACCACCACACATAGGACATCCTGGCTGACTGTAATTAGAGGCAGCCCTTGACACCTGAGGGTGCCCCTGCTTTATCTACCTCACTGGGAGAAAGGTCAAAACTTAAAGGAAACCGTGGAGCAGTGAGCTAAACTCTAAACAGTCTCTGCGTCTTCCTGGTGTGAGGCGCTCTCTGTGGTTTTGATTTGC
>NW_004567227.1:29042-29552 GCF_000260355.1 Condylura cristata | reverse complement strand
TTGGGACCACATGACTGGGGGCTTTCAGTTAGTTTGTTACCAGAGCTCCAAGTCAGCCAAGCTGGTAAAATATGCTAGTTACCTGGTATGTCTCTATCTTTCCCTGGGTTGCTCCTCTTCCTTTGCCGTTTTGTAAATAAACCCATTATTGACCCTTTGTGTGTGCCTGCAAGACAATTAAATTTTAGGCGCATGGGTGAGGTCCCACAGACAGGTGGCCCAGTTCACACTGGAGCGCCCTGTAACAAAACTAGTGTTTACGGATTTTTTTTTTTTTCTTCCTGTGATTTTATATTTGTTGTTTGGTTTTGACTATTTCTTTTGGGCATCAGGATGAACTGTTTTGCAAAAATGGAGACTTTATTTGCCACACTGGACAACAACTAGCGAGTTTATTTCTTTCAAACTGGAACCCTGAATATTAGCATCTGGGCTGCACCCGGCCATCCACGTACTTGACCTTCACCACCATAGAAGGTGGCATAGAAAGGGGAGAATTGTTAGAGGGAA
>NW_004567227.1:6846-7403 GCF_000260355.1 Condylura cristata | reverse complement strand
TCCCTTCCACCCTGGTGTCCAGCGCGTTGACCCTTGCCTGTCCCTGTCCTCTCTGGGCCCCCACGCCACACCTTCTGCCTTCCATCTCCTAAAGCCCCTATTTCCTTCCTTCCTTCACTCCTCCAGGGACTCCCCTCTTCCTAGCGCATAACCTGGGGGTGTCTCCTGGCCTCTCCCAGATCCCTTGGAGGAGGAGTCTTCATTCCTGGGTTGGGCAGCAAGAACAAGTGACAGGGGCTCTGGGTCAAGGTCTCAGCGCAGGAGACTGGGGACACCTGGTGTGTGGGGGGAGAGGCCCAGGGGCTTCTGGCTGGAAGCCTGTCTCAGCTGGGGAGCAGCTGGGGACACGGAGGTCCCTGTGAAATCTACTAGGAAGCTATTCTTAAGTCTAAGGCCTTCTCCATCCATAGACACGTGGTATAATTCAAGCACACAGGGAAGAAGGGAAAGGAAGGGAAAGATGTAACTCAGGGCTCTCCCTGGTGGCGCAGCAGGTTATAGCACTGCACTAAGAAGCTAAAGCCACTGTCCTCAAGATTTCAATCCCCACCTGCCCT
>NW_004567227.1:5223-5665 GCF_000260355.1 Condylura cristata | reverse complement strand
AGGCCATGATTTCCAGTATATTTATGTTAAAACATATGAATACATTAGTTCATTTTTTTTTTTTGGCTGAGGAAGTGGGGCAGAGGAGGGGAGGCTACAGTCTCAATGTTCTTCTTCTATGGCAGGGCTAAACACTCCCCTTATTTGGGCTCCTTGAATCTCCCTGTCACCCCAGCATAAGGGGTCCTTGCTCTGGAAGAGGGGAGCCCTCTTTTATTTATTTATTTATTTTAAAGATTTATTTTTATTTGTGTCATTTCTCCTCAGAGAAAATTATAGAATTGTAACTTTGAAACATCCAAACTGCACTGCCTCAGTTTACTTTAAAAAACAGCCATCAAATATCCTTTTTGGACACCACATTTTTCTTCCAAATGTATGGACATTCACATAATGGTGTTTAAAAATAAAACATCAAATTCTTAAATAATTTCCCCATCTG
>NW_004567227.1:0-1022 GCF_000260355.1 Condylura cristata | reverse complement strand
AGTCATGGTACTCAGGACAGAACCAGGTTTCCAAGTCATAAGAGCTGATTCCCAGCTTCTGGGCAGATGGCCACATTAAGGTCCCTCAGTCTCCTCGGATGGAAAGTTGGGCCCCAAAGACCCTGTAAGTTGTTTCTGCTTCTGCTCCCAGGGATGAAAGCAGCTGCTCCTGGGCATCAACCCTAAACTCTCCATCCACAGGATAAGGGGAGGGGCCAGGAGAGCCCCCAGGAACCTAGCTGGGAAGAAGGGGAGACCCCTGGGAAAGGCTGGAGAGGTTGGGAAAAGAGACATTGGGGGCAGAGATGGAAGGGAGTGGAAGGGAGACTTAGAGAGGGTGGGGTCAAAGAAGTGCCAGCAGGGGGACACTGTGAGGGAGTGTCTGTGGGGTGACTGGCTCTGGCTGGGGCTGGGAGAGTCTGTGTCACTTGGTGGGTACAGAGGGGGTGGCGCTGTGACTGACCAGGAAACCACGACTTGGGGCCATTCCTGCCCTGGCCGGGCTGGGGTGACCCCAATGCTCACTCAGGCTGGTGAAGGAGACAGATGGCAGAAGGGCAGGTGGTTAAGGAGAGGCCCCCATTTCCTGAGCAGAACATTTATTTATACACACAAGAACTGGAGTGTAGTTCTTGTATGTATTTATACTCACAAGAAGAGGTTTGGGCAGGGAGAGGATTCACCAGAGATGGTTGGAGAACAGAGCAGATGGATCCACTGAGATACACCACTGAGGGCAGCACTGTGTGTGTGTGTGTGTGTGTGTCTGTATGGAATGGAATACTATCAGTGATAAGAAAAAATAAACTCATGTAGGCTGGATGATGTGGATAAACCAGAAAGGATTGTGGTAGGAGAAATAAGTGAGAAGGAAAAAATAAAAATTAGAGGGACTCTAAAATTTGTTCCCTCTCAGATCCCCGACATACACACATGACCCACCACCCCACCTCTAACCATGAGGTCACCCTGAGGTGCTGGGCCCTGGGCTTCTACCCTGCGGAGATCACCCTGACCTGGCA
>NW_004567226.1:64243-64832 GCF_000260355.1 Condylura cristata | reverse complement strand
CTATGTAAAATCATCAATGTTTTGCTATATGACTAAAATCTTTAGTTTCATGAAGAATCTACTGTTTGGGATGCTATGTCATTTTTTATGTAAATCCCATATACTGCCTTTAATTTCTAGTAAGTGTCAGGGGGAATAAGGGAGAAAAACTCCACAAAGCAATGTGACTGCATAAGCCTACTAGAATTTTATACTTTATATGTATATATATTATATATTTATATTATATTATATATATATATATATATATGTATATCATTTACTTATTTGTGCATACAGAACTGGGATACAGGCCAGAGGTGCAGAGGCAGTGAGAAGATTCACCAGAGACAGAGCAGGGAGAACAACAGGCATATTGACTGAAGGGCATGCTAAGGGGAGCAGCAGGTGGGTCAGGAGAGGTCTGCTGAGCCATGTGAATCACCTACGTGGCAGACGGGGATCAAACTCATGCGGAAGTGGCTTTAGCTTCTTAGTGTTGTGCTTTCACCTGATATGCCACCAGGGAGGGCCCCAAAATATTTTATATATTTTTAATCAACTTGATTTTATTCACTTCCAAAGTACTTCCCTGGATTTTTATTGGTGA
>NW_004567226.1:63167-63658 GCF_000260355.1 Condylura cristata | reverse complement strand
CTGGGCTAATCCATGGAGTTGGCTAAGTGTCAACTAGAGTCTCTCTTGCATAGATCTGAACTTGAAAAACTTGCATTTATAAATTAGATTGCCCCTTATGATCAATCTCTCTTCTGTACTTCAAAAGTCAATCAAACTAAATTTAGAACGTTTATTTCTTTTAAATGGAATATGAGAGAATCTCAGGAGTATTAGAAAGAGGAGTTAAAGAAAAAGCCCACAGAGAAACTATTTTAGTCGTGATTACTTTCGAATGTCAAGCTAGTTATGATTAAAGTATCACACTAATATTTTTGTGCACCAGCACTTTTGTGCTCTCCATTCATTAGTAATGTGAAATTTTCATAATTTAGTACATTTTATGTTTGGAAAAATCCACAGTATAATTGAACATGACAAAAAATATACAATTTAATCATCTTGAAGGTTGTAGAATCTTAGATACATAAAACAGTTATGGTGATAGTTTATATATTGTCACCTTCAAACTT
>NW_004567226.1:61070-61521 GCF_000260355.1 Condylura cristata | reverse complement strand
AAAGAAGAAAGATATCGTTTTACTTGTTTCTACACCTTTATTCAAACCATCTTCCCCCTTTTGAAATAAAAGATATTTCTAATTTTCTGGTTTTGATGAGGGAAAGTAAACATTTAAAATTTCACACAAGAAAAGGATTTTAGTCTTCAAGGGCCATTGCTAGGTCTCACATGAAAACGAAGTTTGAAATCAGTTGCAATAATAGCAGGATTATCAGAGAATGATGGGATTTTTAAAGAGCTTCAGATGTTGCTTAAAAAAATCTTTTATGCATACAGTACTAGGATTTCAGCCCAGAGGTGTGAGGCGGTGAGAGAATTATCCAGAGACAGAGTGGGGAACAGAACAGAACAGAACATGAAATACACTGCTTAGGGGAACATCTGGTGAGACAGAGTTGTTCTGCTGGGCCATGTGGATCACCTCCGGAGCCAGTGATCAGACTTTCCCG
>NW_004567226.1:58731-59191 GCF_000260355.1 Condylura cristata | reverse complement strand
CTGGCCAACGGTCTGGTCCGGCGACCGATGGCCCCGGCGCCAGTACTGCCTGTGACAGTGGAGGCATGGGTGTCCGTGGCCTGTGCGTTCGGTTCGGTGACAGAGCTGTTGGTGTGGGTGACCCTCACCTCTCAGAGGCTTGGCATTCACTCCATGGCATGTGTGCGGACCGCAGGCGCCGGCGAGGATGATCCCTGGGGCAGTGTGCGAGGAGGTCCTGGTGTCCCTCGCATGAACGCCACCCACAGCTGGTCTGCTGGAGCTCTCGCTGACACTCCCAGACACGTCGTGCTATCTCCGGACCTGTAGCCCCTCTGCAAGGATAACCGTGCTCACTGGCATGGGTGCTGTGGCACCGCAGAAAGCCTGGCAAGGGCGCCGTGGCACCGAAGAAAGCCTCCTGGCTTAGCCGAGGAGGTTCCAAGCGATGCTTTGCTGCCCCCGTGTGGTCAGAGACTGC
>NW_004567226.1:56910-58048 GCF_000260355.1 Condylura cristata | reverse complement strand
GCAGCTGAGCCAAGACGCCAGGTCTTGTTCAAGCGCGGACCTCTCAAGATGTGGGAGGACGGTGGGACGGCTCTCGGGCTGTGGTCCTGAGGTAGAGCCCTGCCGAGCCCAGCACTCCCCAACACCGCGACATGCCACGAGACTCCGCGGTTTCGGGTCAGCTGGATAGGCCTGATTAGCGCGACACCAGCCACCTGTGCTGTAGGTCCGCCTCCACGCAAAAACCATCAGGCCGTTCCCAGGCCACAGCTTCCCCTGCCGCCATTTTGGACTGTCCCAGGGTGCTTGAGGGGTGAGATATCGCGAGAGCTCAGGCAGCTTTCCACGAGAATTTCTGGCAGGCAGGCTCTCGGGCAGGACCTTCAGCTCAGGGGGGTGGCCACCAAGGTGGTGGGGGGACGGCCACCGCCAGACACTCCATCATACCAGTGCTTGGGTCTCACTAGGCGCAGGGCGTGCCCATCCCCGCTTCAGGCTTCTGAGGGATCACTTTGGCCCGCCATCTGGAAAGTCCAGGTGACCTCCACGTGGCAGGTCACGGGAGCCCTCGGCTCACACCTGCTCCGGAACCCTGACGAGCCCAGCTGTCCCCAGCCCCGCGAGTTGACGCGAGAGTCGGCGAGATCGGGCAGCTGGTTTGGACTGATTAGCCACAGACCAGACACCTGTGCTGTAGATCCGTCTCCACGTGAGAACCCTCAGGCAGTTCCCGGGCCACAGTTTCCCCCGCCGCCATTTTGGACTGCCCCGGGGTGATTGAGGGGCGAGATATTGCAAGAGCTCAGGTAGCCTTCCATGAGAATTTCTGGCGGGCTGGCTCTCGGGCAGGACCTTCATCTCAGGCGGGCAGCCACCCAAATAGCATCGACAGCAAGCCACACTCTACCAGCCAGGAAGACATAAGGCGCTGCACCTGGACTCAACCACACCCTGGCAGAGAAACCACAGGTGTTCTGATGGGAGGGCAGCGGAAGGGGGGCTACACTTCCCCGTGACTGGGAAAGGCTCTGCGATGCTCCCAGTCAGGCATAGACTGGCTCACGGCAGCCACAGGGCTTGCACTGTGGGCTTGCAAATATCTGCAGGCAGGCAGAGATCAAGGAGGTGGGGCTCGGCAAGCGCCCCACAGTCAGCCCGG
>NW_004567226.1:54257-56480 GCF_000260355.1 Condylura cristata | reverse complement strand
TCTGCCCCTTGCCAGAGAAGCATTCCTGTCTCCTGCCTTCACAAGGCCGTCCTGTTGGCTTGCCCTCTGGACCAGAGGAAGCCTGCTGCTCCCAAAGAAGACAAGTGGAAGTGCAAGAGCATCTTGGGTCCCAGCCAGGCTGCGGTGCCCAAACACATGTCACACGGCCAGCACCATGGGAAGCACTAGCCGCGGCTTCCCGAGTGCCCTGGGCAGGGTCTGCAGACGAAGGCATGATGGGCGAGGGGTGGCTGTCTGTGCATGTGATTGCGTGTTTGTGTGTCCGTTGGGTGCGTGGACCCGTGGGTGGGAGGTCCAGTGTGTGAGTGTGGGGGACACACAGAGAGGGATACCCCTGGTGGTGGAGGGACAGAAGAGGGCTGTCCTGGGGTTCCCGGGAGCGGGCTCCCTACAGCCTTCTCCTCCCAAAGCCTCTTGCTTGGGGGCTGGCATTGCCCGTGGCTTTGGGGGATGCTTCGAGCACCGGGCGTTCCCGGACAATTACGGGTGGGTAAAGTCTGGGCAGTGGTCCGGTCAGGCCACCGCTGGCCTCGGAGAGGGTGCATCCAGGACCCACTGTGACAGTGGAGGCATGAGTGCCCGAGGCCTGTGTGTTCGGTTCAGTGACAGAGCTGTTGGTGTGGGTGATCCTCACCTCTCAGAGGCTTGGCATTCACTCCATGGCATGTGCGCAGACCACAGGCGCCGGGGAGGATAATCTCCTGGCCAGTGTGCAAGGAGGTCCCGGTGTCCCTCGCGTGCCTGGAGCCCAAAGCTGGTCTGCTGGAGCCCGCGCTGACCCTCCCAGGCACGTCGTGCCTTCTCCGGACCTGGAGCCCCTCTGCAAAGATATCCGTGGTCACTGGCAGGGCGATGTGGCACCGCAGAAAGCCTGGCAAGGGCGCCGTAGCACCAAAGAAAGCCTGCCGGCCTTACCGAGGAGGCTCCACGCCATACTTTGCTGCCCCCGTGTGGCCAGAGATGGCCCTCAAGGGCCTAAGAGCAGACCACTGGGTGGGGTTGGGGAAGCAAGGGGACTTGTTGGATGAGGTCTGGCTCACGGCTCTGGGCCACACCGCCCCGCCCCCGTGCTCTTGTCTTTCGAAAAGGGAGAGAGGGTGGAAGAGCTAAAGAAAGAAAGTCCTCCAAACCTCACGTAATGCAGAAGCTGGCCTACAAGATGCTTCTGTATTGGGACCGGCGATTGCATTGGAGCCGCGAGGAGGACTTCAGTTCCTGGGGAAGAGAAGGGAGGTTACTACGATTCAGTTCCAGAGACTGCAATGGTGTTGGTGGAAAGCGGGCCAGGTCGAAGCACTTGCACGGACATGAATGGGGCACTGCATTCCCCCCAGGGCTGTCCCCGCCGGCTCTTGCCCCGCAGCTGCGACCTCAGCCATGCCTGGGCCACAGTCCCGCCTCCCCAGCGCCCTCACTGAAGCTCCTCCGCCGGGTCCGCCCCAGTGGCCAGGCAATTCGCCTCCGGCCTCATCTGTGACCGAAGCCCCAGCCCTCGGACGGCATTTACATAACCTCACTGCACCCCTACATGCACGCAGCTGAGCCAAGACGTCAGGTCCTGTCCACGCAAGGACCTCGCAAGACGTGGGAGGACTTTGGGAGGGCAGCCGCCCAGCAGAGGGACGGCTCTCGGGCTGTGGTCCCAAAGGACAGCCCTGCCGAGCCCAGCTCTCCCCAGCACGGGGAGATAACACGAGATTCCGCGAGATCGAGGCAGCTGGTTTGCCCTGATTAGCCCGAGGCCAGCCACCTGTGCTGCAGGTCCGCCTCCACGCGAGAACCCTCAGGCCGTTCCAGGTCCACAGCTTCCACCGCCTCCATTTTGGACTGCCCCGGGGTGCTTGAGGGGCAAGATATCGCGAGAGCTGAGCCAGCCTTCCACGAGATTATCAGGCGGGCTGTCTCGTGGGCAGAACCTTCAGCTTGGTTGGGTGGCCACCATGGGGGCAGCGGTGGCCACCGCCTGGACACTCCATCACACCAGTGCTTGGGCCTCATTATGTCCAGGGCGTGGCCATGCCCGCCTCAGGCTTCTGAGGCATCACCTTGGCCGGCCGCCTGGAAAGTCATGGCAGGTCACGGGAGCCCTCGGCCCACACCTGCTCCTGATCCCTGATGAGCCCAGCTGTCCCCGGCACCGCGAGTTCACGCGAGAGTCGGCGAGATCGGGGCAGCTGGCTTGGCCTGATTAGCCCCAGGCCA
>NW_004567226.1:53045-53678 GCF_000260355.1 Condylura cristata | reverse complement strand
CTATTGCCCACCTGTGAGTTTTCAGGGGCTCCTGGGCGACCAGGCTCCCTGTGCACGGCGTCCCGGATCAGTCCAAGCCGGGGCTTCTCCCCACTGCTGGCCTCCGTCTGTGGAGGCAGCTCTGCAAGGCAGGCCGCCCGCCTACACCCATGCAGGGCTCCGTCTCAGCAAACCTCTCCCTTTGGGGGCAGGTCTGGCTGCCTGTTCAGGCCCCCACACGAGTCCTCTACTCCTGCAGCCTTTTCCCTCAATGCCCTGCTCCCTGAAGACAAGGATGAAGGGGGCCTCTGTCTCCCTGACAGAGTTTTGGCATCAGGAGCTGGTCACGGTCCCTGACCGGCCAGCTTCATGAACTAACCTGGCCCGGAGTGAACCGTAGGACTCTGTTCACACTCCAAACACCCCATCAAATGGCATCTACAGCAAGCCACATTCTACCAGCCAGGAAGACATAAGGTGCTGCACCTGGACTCAACCACACCCTGGCAGAGAAACCACAGGTGTTCTGCTGGGAGGGCAGCGGAAGGGGGGCCACACTTCCCCGTGACTGGGAAAGGCTCTGCGATGCTCCAAGCCAGGCATAGACTGGCTCACGGCAGCCACAGGGCTTGCACTGTGGGCTTGCAAAGCTCT
>NW_004567226.1:50539-52596 GCF_000260355.1 Condylura cristata | reverse complement strand
TCTGCCCCTTGCCAGAGAAGCATTCCTGTCTCCTGCCTTCACAAGGCCGTCCTGTTGGCTTGCCCTCTGGACCAGAGGAAGCCTGCTGCTCCCAAAGAAGACAAGTGGAAGTGCAAGAGCATCTTGGGTCCCAGCCAGGCTGCGGTGCCCAAACACATGTCACACGGCCAGCACCATGGGAAGCACTAGCCGCGGCTTCCCGAGTGCCCTGGGCAGGGTCTGCAGACGAAGGCATGATGGGCGAGGGGTGGCTGTCTGTGCATGTGATTGCGTGTTTGTGTGTCCGTTGGGTGCGTGGACCCGTGGGTGGGAGGTCCAGTGTGTGAGTGTGGGGGACACACAGAGAGGGATACCCCTGGTGGTGGAGGGACAGAAGAGGGCTGTCCTGGGGTTCCCGGGAGCGGGCTCCCTACAGCCTTCTCCTCCCAAAGCCTCTTGCTTGGGGGCTGGCATTGCCCGTGGCTTTGGGGGATGCTTCGAGCACCGGGCGTTCCCGGACAATTACGGGTGGGTAAAGTCTGGGCAGTGGTCCGGTCAGGCCACCGCTGGCCTCGGAGAGGGTGCATCCAGGACCCACTGTGACAGTGGAGGCATGAGTGCCCGAGGCCTGTGTGTTCGGTTCAGTGACAGAGCTGTTGGTGTGGGTGATCCTCACCTCTCAGAGGCTTGGCATTCACTCCATGGCATGTGCGCAGACCACAGGCGCCGGGGAGGATAATCTCCTGGCCAGTGTGCAAGGAGGTCCCGGTGTCCCTCGCGTGCCTGGAGCCCAAAGCTGGTCTGCTGGAGCCCGCGCTGACCCTCCCAGGCACGTCGTGCCTTCTCCGGACCTGGAGCCCCTCTGCAAAGATATCCGTGGTCACTGGCAGGGAGCTGTGGCACTGCAGAAAGCCTGGCAAGGGCGCCATGGCACCGATGAAAGTCTGCCGGCCTTACCGAGTAGGCTCTACGCCATAGTTTGCTGCCCCCGTGTGGCCAGAGATGGCCCTCAAGGGCCAAAGAGCAGACCACGGGGTGGGGTTGGGGAAGCAAGGGCATGTGTTGGATGAGGTCTGGCTCACAGCTCTGGGCCACACTGCCCTCCCAAGTGCTCTTGTCTTTTGAAAAGGGAGAGAGGGTGGAAGAGCTAAAGAAAGAAAGTCCTCCAAACCTCATGTAATGCAGAAGCTGGCCTACAAGATGCTTCTTTATTGGAACCAGTGATTGCATTGTAGCCGCGGAGAGGCCTTCAGTTCCTGGGGTTCAGAAGGGAGGTCACCAAATTTCAGTTCCAGAGACTGCCATGGTGTTGGTGGAAAGCAACACCAGGTCGAAGCACTTGCACGGACATGAATGGGGCACTGCAGTCCCCCGAGGGCTGTCCCCGCCGGCGCCCGCCCCGCAAAAGCGACCCCAGCCATGCCTGGGCCACAGACCAGACTCCGCAGTGCCCTCACCGAAGCTCCTCCCCGGGTCCGCCCCACTGGCCAGGCAGCTCGCCTCCCTGCCTCCTCCGTGACCAAAGCCCCAGCCCCCAGGCGGCATTTCCATACCCTAACTGCACCCCTACATGCACGCAGCTGAGCCACGACGTCAGGTCCTGTCCACGCAAGGACCTCGCAAGACGTGGGAGGATGATCGGAGGGCAGCCGCCCAGCAGAGGGACGGCTCTCGGGCTGTGGTCCCAAAGGACAGCCCTGCTGAGCCCAGCTATCCTCAGCACCTCGAGATGACGCGAGATTGCGCGTGATCGGGGCAGCTGTCTTGCCACGCGAGAACCCTCAGGCTGTTTTGGGGTCACAGCTTCCCCCACCGCCATTTTGGACTGCCCCAGGGTGCTTGAGGGGCGAGATATCGCGAGAGCTGAGCCAGCCTTCCACGAGATTATCGAGCGGGGTGGCTCGTGGGCAAAACCTTCAGCTTCGTTGTGGGGCCACCACGGGGGGGGGGCCACCGCCTGGACACTCCATCACACCAGTGTTTGGGCCTCACTATGTCCAGGGCGTGGCCAAGCACGCCTCAGGCTTCTGAGGCATCACCTTGGCCGGCCGCCTGGAAAGTCGTGGCAGGTCACGGGA
>NW_004567226.1:49673-50439 GCF_000260355.1 Condylura cristata | reverse complement strand
TGGCAGGTCACGGGAGCCCTCGGCCCAAACCTGCTCCGGAGCCCTGACGAGCCCAACTGTCCCCGGCCCTGCGAGTTGAAGCGAAATTTGGCGAGATCGGGGCCTCTGGCTTGCCCTGATGAGCCGGACGCCAGACACCTGTGCTGCGGGTCCACCTCCACGTGAGAAACCCAAGGCCATTGTCTGGACATAGGGTCCCAGTTCACGCGCCACCTCGGGAGAACCGAGCCAGGCCTTGCGAGAGAATTGCGCAAGGGCCTCGGGCGCCCGGGGACCGGCTGGAGCCGCAGGTCTCTCGTGCTCCCGACTGCGGCCTGCTGGATGGAAGCTTTCGAAAACCTCACGTGGGACCCCACCAGCTGTAAACCTCACTCAGGCAAAGAGGTGGGCAGAGAAACAACGAAAATACCATCCACCCAGTTGGATAAATCAAAACCCCTAGTGCCTTTAGCCTCGGCCGAAGGGCCAAGCAGTTGACAGGCTGCCCGCCGAGGCAGGCTGCGGGAGAGAATGGCAAAGGCACACACCTGAGTCTCCAGATGAAGATATGGGGCCCTTGGGCAAAATGTTGCCAACCAGCAAGCTCCCTTCAGCAGTCTACTTGCTGGTCCAAGAGCGGCAGCATGCGGGCCAGCACACAGAGGCCTGAGATGCTCCACAGGGGATGGTATGATATCAGGGCTCTCTCTGCATGAGCATGGGCCAGCAGTCTATTGCCCACCTGTGAGTTTTCAGGGGCTCCTGGGCGACCAGGCTCCCTGTGCAC
>NW_004567226.1:46489-48799 GCF_000260355.1 Condylura cristata | reverse complement strand
GTGGAACTGCCTGTTCTGCACCCCACACTCTCAGCCTCCTTATGCTGAGTCCTCTCACCGCACTCCACACAACTGCCACTGCCACTGCCACTGCCCTCCACCTGAGTCTGATCCCCGAATTGAATCTTCAAGCAAGACAAGCAAGACGTGCGTGCCGCCGTGGCAGGCTGGATAGTGGGTCCTTGCTTGGGTGTGTGTCTGCCCCATGCAGAGAAACATTCCTGTCTCCTGCCTTCACAAGGCCGTCCTGTTGGCTTGCCCTCTGGACCAGAGGAAGCCTGCTGCTCCCAAAGAAACAAGTGGAAGTGCAAGTGCATGTTGGGTCCCAGCCAGGCTGCGGGGCCCAAGCACATGTCACATGGCCAGCACCATGGGAAGCACTAGCCCCAGCTTCCCGAGTGCCCTGGGCAGGGTCTGCAGACGAAGGCCTGATGGGCGAGGTATGGCTGTCTGTGCATGTGATTGTGTGTTTGTGTATCCGTTGGGTTCGTGGACCTGTGGGTGGGAGGTCCAGTGTGTGAGTGTGGGGGACACACAGAAAGGGAGACCCCTGGCGGAGGAGGGACTGCAGAAGGCTGTCCTTGTGTTCCCGGGAGCGGGCTCCCTAGAGCCTACTCCTCAAGGAGATGGATTGGCCTCTTTCTTGGGGGCTGGCAGTGCCCTTGGCTTTGGGGACTGCTTCGGGCACCGGGCTTTCCCGGACAACTACGGGCAGGTAAAGTCTGGGCAGCGGTCCTGTCAGTCCACCGCTGGCCTTGGTGATGGTGCATCCCAGGACCACCTGTGACAGTGGAGGCATGGGTGCCCGTGGCCTGTGCGTTCGGTTCAGTGACAGAGTTGTTGGTGTGAGTGATCCTCACCTCTCAGAGGCTAGGCATTCACTCCATGGCATGTGCACAGACCGCAGACGCAGGAAAGGATGATCCCTGGGCCAGTGTGCAAGGAGTTCCCGGTGTCCCTCGCGTGCCTGGAGCCCAAAGCTGGTTTGCTGGAGCCCGCACTGACCCTCCCAGACACGTCGTCCCTTCTCCGGACCTGGAGCCCCTCTGCAAAGATATCCATGGTCACTGGCAGGGCGCTGTGGCACCGCAGAAAGCCTGGCAAGGGTGCCATGGCACCGAAGAAAGCCTGCCGTCCTTACCGAGGAGGCTCCACGCCATATTTTGCTGCCCCCGTGTGGCCAGAGATGGCCCTCAAGGGCCTAAGAGCAGACCACTGGGTGGGGCTGGGGAAGCAAGGGGACGTGTTGGATGAGGTCTGGCTCACGGCTCTGGGCCACATTGCCCCCCCCCATGCTCTTGTCTTTTGAAAAGGGAGAGAGGGTGGAAGAGCTAAAGAAAGAAAGTCCTCCAAACTTCACGTAATGCAGAAGCTGGCCTACAAGATGCTTCTGTATTGGGACCGGTGATTGGATTGGATCTTCGGGGAGGCCTTCAGTTCCTGGGGAAGAGAAGGGAGGTCACCGCGGTTCAGTTCCAGAGACTGCAATGGTGTTGGTGGAAAGCGGGCCAGGTCGAAGCACTTGCACGGACATGAATGGGGCACTGCAGTCCCCCCAGGTCTGTCCCTGCCGGCTCCTGCACCGCAGCCGCGACCCCATCCATGCCTGGGCCACAGCCCCGCCTCCTCCGGTGCCCTCGCCGATGCTCCTCCGCCGGGTCCGCCCCACTGGCCAGGCAGCTCGCCTCCCTGCTTCCTCCGTGACCGAAGCCCCAGCCACCGGACGGCATTTCCATACCCTAACTGCACCCCTACATGCACGCAGCTGAGCCAAGATGTCAGGTCCTGTCCACGCAAGGACCTCGCAAGACGTGGGAGAATGATGGGAGGGCAGCCGCCCCGCAGAGGGATGGCTCTCGGGCTGTGGTCTCGAAGGACAGCCCTGCCAAGCCCAGCTCTCCCCACCACCGCGAGATGACGCGAGATTCTGCGAGATCGGGGCAGCTGGCTTGCCCTGATTAGCCCGAGGCCAGCCACCTGTGCTGCAGGTCCGCCTCCACGCGAGAACCCTCAGGCTGTTTTGGGGCCACAGCTTCCCCCGCCGCCATTTTGGACTGCCCCGGGGTGTTTGAGGGGCGAGATATCGGGAGAGCTGAGCCAGCCTTCCAGGAGATTATCGAGCGGGCTGGCTCGTGGGCAGAACCTTCAGCTTGGTTGCGTGGCCACCACGAGGGGGCGGCGGCCACCGCCTGGATACTCCATCACACCAGTGCTTGGGCCTCACTAGGTCCAGGGCGTGGCCAAGCACGCCTCAGGCTTCTGAGGCATCACCTTGGCCAGCCGCCTGGAAAGTCGTGGCAGGTCACGGGA
>NW_004567226.1:44655-46379 GCF_000260355.1 Condylura cristata | reverse complement strand
ATGCGAGATTCGGCGAGATCGGGGCCTCTGGCTTGCCCTGATGAGCCGGACGCCAGACACCTGTGCTGCGGGTCCGCCTCCACGTGAGAACCCCAAGGCCGTTGCCTGGACACAGGGTCCCAGTTCACGTGCCATCTCGCAAGAACCAAGCCAGGCCTTGCGTGAGAATTGCGCAACGGCCTCGGGAGCCCTGGGACCGGCTGGAGCCGCAGGTCTCCCGTGCTCCCGACTGCGGCCTGCTGGATGGAAGCTTTCGAAAACCTCACGTGGGACCCCACTCGCTGTAAACCTCACTCAGGCAAAGAGGTGGGCACAGAAACAAGAGAAAATACCATTCACCCAGTCAGGGAAATCAAAATCCGTAGTGCCTTAAGCTTCGGCCGAATGGTCAAGCAGTTGTTAGTCTGTCCTCCGAGGCAGGGGTTTCTCAGCTAGTTCAATGTTACCATATATTCTAAAAAACTTTTTCCCTTATATTTAATAAAACCTTCATTTGCGCATATTATTTGCTCCAATATTCTCTATGTATATTCTCATCTCACTACCATCATCGTAGCCTTGAAATGCTATTTACTAATTTGATTAATCTCCATTTTACAAAATTATCAGAGTTTACCATATAAAAATGATATTTACAGTTATTTGGGATAAATTTTTACCAAACTGTAAATTGATTCAAAATCCTCTCACCTCTTTAAATATTTGATTTTCTTACTCAGGGACCTGATAATTCCATGTATTTGCACTTCACTTTCCATTCCATTTTATGTAATCTTTTATATCACTTAATAAGTATATAATCATCTTACACTTTATTCAAATCTGCTACAAATATTCCATGTACCATGTAATTTTTTAAGCACATAACTAAATTTTTGTAAGGCTAGTTATGCTTTTGAACTGATTCTGGAATTTTATTGTGCATGTTAAATAGTTTTATAAGATATAATCTTTGAACAAAGAATAATAGTCTTATCATTTTCCTTTCCCTTATACCTTTAATTATAAAGGTCATGTAAGCTTGATTTTTAAATAGGCATACTTTATATGTAAATTTTAATTATTGGTATAATTATTGTTCTACAACCCTATATGTAGTATTTAAATGTACATATATATTCCACAATGCATACGTTCCACATACCCTTTATAATTTTCAAATACATGAAACCTTTGCAATACATATATAATTTTCAGCCTAAATACATTTGTAGGGTTTAAGGACCCATTTTATTCTAAATTTACAGCTGGTGACCTAATTTTACTCATTTCATAACAGGATTTCATAAGTGTAAGAATTTTTCCCTGTATCCAATCATAACATCAATAAAATTGGAAGGAGAAAATAACCTTTACAGATTACTTCTTGGGCACTGAGTGGGAGGAGAAAAGTGTAATTTAGGAAAAGCCAGTGTACTTGCAGTATATTTAGAAAATATTAAGTGCTATGAAGTCAGTTCAATCGTGAAATCCACTAAGCTTTGCATTTAGAAAGAAGGTCAAAGGGAGTGATGTTCTAGTAAGCAAGCTATAGGATACCTTATAGAAATGAAAGGATAGTATAATGAGATGGTTTGTTAATTATTTTCTCTGATTAGATTACCTATTTGTCCACATGTACATTTAAATGTTAGTCAGAGATTTACTTTGGTTCAGTATTCAAAAGAAAATGAGGGAAGAGTTCAAGTAGAAGATTAATATTCTATAAATAACAACATTATATA
>NW_004567226.1:11411-13005 GCF_000260355.1 Condylura cristata | reverse complement strand
ATAAGGTACTACAAATGTGTTTCAGGAAAAAGAAACTGAAAAAATCAGAATCCAGGTATGAAACAATTACAAAGTTGAAGTGATTTCAAGCAACTTAGTTAATAATAAGTTAAAAGAGTACAAATGCACGGACATGGCGTGTTTTTCCTACACACATCTTACATTTGCTCAGGTGGACCCATGTCCGTGGATATATTAAATTATGTGACTCAGCACTGGGCATTATTTGTGGAGTGCCAGCATAGTTTCCATGTATCCAACGCTGAGAGTCAACATATTTTTAAAAGTAAGATTTGGTGGGCCCCTCCCTGACGGTGTAACGGGTTAGGATGCAGCACTGCAACCTGGCCGCAGCCATTTCAGTGCAATTTCGATCCCCAGCCTGGGAGGTGATCCATATGGTGCCGCAGGAATCTCCTGACTTGATCGCTGCTCCCTTCAGCAGTGCACTTGGTTGAGCTGTGTGTTCTGCTCCCCACTCTGTCTCTGGTGAATCTTCTCACTTCCCTGTACCTCTGGCCTATACCGCAGTTCTATATGTCTAAATAAATAAATCTTTTTAAAAAAGAGTAATATTTGGTTGTGGAAATAATATAAATACACTTGACAATATAAAAGTTCAGCTGACCAAATGTAGCCACAGGATGCTGAAGTTGAAGAAAGTTCTGGGCATAGTACTAGCCTTTCTTAGAAAATGATGGACTGGGTTGTGTTGACGGCACACAGGTGTATTTGTAGTGAGAGGCCCATGGGTATTACAACTGAGATGGAAAAAATGTACAGAAAAAACTAAAGCATTAAAAAATTAGGGGGGTATGGGACATCCATAAATGGAAAAAAAAGTGAAACATATCTGTTGAAAAAAATAGAGTTTTAATACTCCATTATTTTTAAGTTAAAGCACTAATTAAGAGAAGAACAAAACTGAAAATGTAAGTATCAAAAGGCAGGGCAGAAAAAGGTAAGGCGAGCAAGAGGGATTAATTCTTAATGTTCGTATCAGTAATCAAGAACATTCTTTTAAAGTTGACAAGCCTGTTATCAGGAACCATTCCAAAGAATAAGAATTAAATACCAACAGATATCTTCTTTGAGTAAACACAGAGTGGGAAATGATGAAGGAAAGATGGTAATTGTTACTATAGCACTCTAAAAAATAAAATTGGGATGGACCCATAATTCATTTCCTATAAAACTACTAGCTACATAATTATAATAGTACAAGCAATGATTAAGCAAGTGAATTAATTCAAACCTCCAAATTTAACATAATGGGAAAAACAAATAACAGAACACCAAAGGGTGAAAGGAAAGAATATTGTTTAGTAGAAAATTTTATTTGTTCAATAAAAATAAGACCTAAAAATGTTTCACCTATTTAGAAATAAGTTATTATAGCTTTATTGTCATATAGTACTTGAAGCATTCGAGAGTAACATATACAAATTTATCTGTTTTTCTTTATTATTTTCTAAAAACAAGGAAAGAGGAACAGCATTTGATAAACATCTATCAGGTAAGTATTTTATATGTTTCCATTTGATCTAAGGAATAACATCTGATATAATTCACCACCATAATTATCTATTCTACA
>NW_004567226.1:0-10114 GCF_000260355.1 Condylura cristata | reverse complement strand
TGTGGCAGACCTCTCCTGACCCACCCGCTGCCCCCCTCAGCAGTGTACTTTTTTGATCTCCCTGTTCTGCTCCCCACTCTCTGTCTGTTGAAGCCTCTCGCAGTCCCTGAGTCCCTGGCCAGTTCCCCAGTTCTGTATGCACAAATAAATAATCTTTTTTAAAAAAGTGTTAAGCTTGGTTTTTGCTTCAAAGTCCCCAAGGTTAGCCAGCTAGTGATTTTTTATAACATATTGGCTACAAGTTGAAAAATGATGGAGGAAAACCACTTCATGATTTAAGCTCATTCACTCTACTCCTTTATTAGACTCTTTGGGAAAGAAGCAATATACTTGACTGGCTATAAATTTATGAGTGTAGTTGCTTTTATAGCTCTGAATGTAACAGAACCTAAGTAAATACTGATAAGTTCTCTATACTTCTGAGAAGTTTCCACCCACATAATATTTTCCTATCATTGGAAATCACCAATGTTTTCATAAGCATGAAGGCAAGAAATATTTTATATATAACACAGGTCAATTAGAATCAGAACAGCATTCATCATTTTAGTTAGAAAGCCTATGGGTTGTTTTTTTTTTTTTGAAACAAAACAAAACAAAAAAACACTTGAAGTCTACATAATGAAATTGTACCTTTTGAGGGATCAGATATCGCGAGAGCTGAGCCAGCCTTTCACGTGATTTTCGGGCGTGCTGGCTCTTGAGCTGGACATTCAGCACGGGAAGGCGGCCACCACGGTGAGACAGCCACTGCCTGGACACTCCATCACACTAGTACTTGGGTCTCACTAGGCACAGGGCGTGCCCATCCCTGCCTCAGGCTTCTGAGGGATCACCTTGGCCGCCACCTGGAAAGTCGTGAAAGATCACAGGAGCCCGCAGCCCACAATGCTGTGGAGCCTTAACAAGACCAGCTGACCCCGGCCCCGCAAATTGATGCAAGTTGATGCGAAATTAAACGAGATAGGGTCAGCTGGCTTGGCCTGATTAGCACAACGACAGACACCTGTGCTGCAGGTCCGCCTACAAGCGAGAACCCCAAGGCCGTTGCCTGGACACAGGGTCCCAGTTCACGGGCCATCTCGCCAGAGCCGAGCCAGAATTGCACAAGGGCCTCGGGCGTGCTGCAAGCAGCTGGAGCCGCAGGTCTCCCGTGCTCCCGGCCGCGGCCTGCTAGAGGGAAGCTTTTGAAAACCTCACGTGGGACCCCACCCGCTGTATACCTCACTCATGCAAAGAGGTGGGCACAGAAACAACAGAAAATACCATCCACCCAGTCGGGGAAATCAAAATCCATAGTGCCTTAAGCCTCGGCCGAATGGCCAAGCAGTTGTCAGGCTGTCCACCGAGGCAGGGTTTTCTCAGCCAGTTCAGTGTTACCACATATTCTAACAAACTTTTTGCCTTATATTTAATAAAACCTTCATTTGCACATGTCATTTGCTCCAATATTCTCTATGTATATTCTCACCTCACTACCATCATTGTAAACTTGAAATGCTATTTACTAATATGATTTATCTCCATTTTACAAAATTATCACGTAATTTTGTTTACCATATGAAACTGATATTTACAGTTATTTGGGATAAATTTTTACCAAAATGTAAATTGATTCAAAATCCTCTCTCCTCTTTAATTATTTGATTTTCTTACTGAGAGACCTGATAATTCCATGTTTTTGCACTTCACTTTCCACTCCATTTTATGTAATCTTTTATATCACTTAATAAGTGTATAGTCATCTTACACTTTATTCAAATCTGCTACAAATATTCCATATACCATGTAATTTTTTAAGCACACAACTAAATTTTAGTAAGATTAGTTATGCTTTTGAACTGATTCTGGAATTTTATTGTGCATGTTAAATAGTTTTATAAGATATAATCTTTGTACAAAGAATAATAGTCTTATCATTTTCCTTTCCCTTATACCTTTAATTATAAAGGTCATGTAAGCTTGATTGTTAAATAGGCGTACTTTATATGTAAATTTAAATTTTAATTATTGGTATAATTATTATTCTACAAGCCCTATATGTAGTATTTAAATGTACATATATATTCCACATATGCATACATTCCACATACACATTCAGAATTTTCAAATACATGAAACCTTTGCTATACATATATAATTGTCAGCCTAAATACATTTCTAGGGCTGGCTCGCGGGCAGGACATTCAGCTTGGGAGACCGGTCACCACGGGGGAACTGACACAACCTAGATGAGCACGGGCCAGCAGTCAATTGCCCACCTGTGAGTTTACAGGGGCTCCAGGGCGAACAGGCTCCCTGTGCATTGCGGCTGGGCCCAGTCCAGGCCGGGGAATCTCCCCGCTGCTGGCCTCCCTCTGTGGAGGCAGCTCTGCAAGGCAGGCCGCCCACCTGCACCCATGCAGGGCTCCCTCTCAGCAAAACTCTACCTTGGGGGCAGGTCTGGCTGCCTGAACACGCGCTCACTCGAGTCCTTGACACCTGCGCCCTTTTCACTCAGAGCCCTGCTCCTTGAAGACAAGGGTGAAGGGGGCCTCTGTCTCATGGACAAGAGTGGTGGCCTCAGGAGATGGTCACGATCCCTGACCGGCCAGCTTCATGAAGAAACCTGGCCCGGAGAGAACAGCAGGACTCTGTTCACACTCCAAACACCCCATCAAATGGCATTGACAGCAAGCCACACTCTACCAGCCAGGTAGACATAAGGCACTGCACCTGGAGTCAACCACACCCTGGCAGAGAAACCACAGGTGTTGTGCTGGGAGAGCAGCGGAAGGGGGTCCACAATTCCCCGTGAATGGAGAAGGCTTTGGGATGCTCCCAGCCAGGCATAGACTGGCTCACGGCAGCCACAGGTTTTGCACTGTAGGCTTTCAAAGCTCTGAAGGCAGGCAGAGATCAAGGAGGTGGGGCTCGGCAAGCGACCCACAGTCAGCCCGGCCCTGCTAGACTGCCCCTGCAGGGCTTTCCGTCCGCGAGTGTGTACATCAGGCCCAGTCCCTTGAGCAGGTAGAGATCAAGGAGGTGGGGCTTGGCAAGCGCCCCACAGTCAGCACGGGACTGCCTTCCTACCCATGCAGTGCTTTCTGTCCCCAAGTGAGTACATCAGGCCCAGTCCCATGGGCCTGCCTGAGTGCGATACCAGGCCTGGGGCGCCATCCCCCACAGTGTAGCCGACTCTCCTGTCTGCTTGCTGTTGTCTTTGGCGGCGGTGGACTGTAGTTCAGGTGGAACTGACTGTTCTGCACCCCACTCTCTCAGCCTCCTTCTGCTGAGTCCTCTCACCGCACTGCACACCACTGCCACTGCCCTCCAACACAGCTCTGATCCCCCAAGTGAATCATCAAGCAAGACAAGCAAGACGTGCGTGCCGCCGTGGCAGGCTGGCCAGCGGGTCCTTGCTTGGGTGTGTGTCTGCCCCTTGCCAGAGAAGCATTCCTGTCTCCTGCCTTCACAAGGCCGTCATGTTGGCTTACCCTCTGGACCAGAGGAAGCCTGCTGCTCCCGAAGAAGTGCAAGCGCATGTTGGGTCCCAGCCAGGCTGCGGGGCACAAACACATGTCACACGGCCAGCACCATGGGAAGCACTAACCCCGGCTTCCCAAGTGCCCTGGGCAGGGTCTGCAGACGAAGGTCTGATGGGCGATGTATGGCTGTCTGTGCGTGTGATTGTGTGTTGGTGTGTCCGTTGGGTAGGTGGACCCGTGGGTGGGAGGTCCAGTGTGTGAGGGTGGGGGACACACAGAGAGGGAGACCCCTGGCGGAGGAGGGACTGAAGAAGACTGTCCTGGTGTTCTCAGGAGCGAGTTGCCTAGAGCCTTCTCCTCACGGAGATGGCTTTGCCTCTTGCTTGTGGGCTGCCAGTGCCCTTGGCATTGGGGGCTGCTTCGGGCACTGGGCTTTCCCGGACAACTACGGGCGGATAAATTCTGGGCAGCGGTCCGGTCCAGGCACTGCTGGCCTTGGTGCGGGTGCATCCCAGGACCGCTTGTGACAGTGGAGGCATGGGTGCCCTTGGCCAGTGCATTCGGTTCAGTGACAGAGCTGTTGGTGTGGGTGATCCTCACCTCTCAGAGGCTAGGCATTTACTCCATGGCATGTGCGCTGACCACAGACGCCGGAAAGGATGATACCCGGGCCAGTGTGCAAGGAGATCCTGGTGTACCTCGTGTGCCTGGAGTCCAAAGCTGGTCTGCTGGAGCCCGCGCTGACCCTCCCCGGCACGTCGTGCCTTCTCCGGACCTGGAGCCCCTCTGCAAGGATATCCGTGGTCACTGGCAAGGCGCTGTGGCACCGCAGAAAGGCTGACAAGGGCACTTTGGCACCGAAGAAAGCCTCCCGACCTTACCGAGGAGGCTCCACGCCATACTTTGCTGCCCCCGTGTGGCCAGAAATGGCCCTCACGGGCCTAAGAGCAGACCACGAGGTGGGGTTGGGGAAGCAAAGGGACGTGTTGGATGAGATCTGGCTCACGGCTCTGGGCCACACTGCCCCCCACCACGTGTTCTTGTCTTTCGAAAAGGGAGAGAGGGTGGAAGAGCTAAAGAAAGAATGTCCCCAAACCTCACACAATGCAGAAGCTGGCCTACAGGATACTTCTGTATTGGGACCGGTGATTGGATTGGAGCTGCGGGGAGGACTTCAATTCCTGGGAAAGAGAAGGGAGGTCACCGCGGTTCAGTTCCAGAGACTGCAACAGTGTTGATGGAAATCGGGCCAGGTCGAAGCACTTGCACGGACATGAATGGGGCACTGCAGTCCCCCCAGGGCTGTCCCCGCCAGTGCCTGCCCCACAGATGTGCCCCCAGTCATGCCTGGGCCACAGTCCCGCCTCCACTGGTGCCCTTGCCAAAGCTCCTACCAGGGTCCGCCCCACTAGCCAGTCAGCTCGCCTCCCGGCCTCCTCCGTGACCTAAGCCCCAGCCCCCAGGCGGCATTTCCATACCCTAACTGCACCCCTACATGCACGCAGCTGAACCAAGACGTCAGGTCCTGTCCACGCAAGGACCTCGCAAGACGTGGGAGGACGATGGGAGGGCAGCCGCCCAGCAGAGGGACGGCTCTCGGGTTGTGGTCCCGAAGGACAGCCCTGCCGAGCCCAGCTCTCCCCAGCACCGCGAGATGACGTGAGATTCTGCGAGATCGGGGCAGCTGGTTGCCCTGATTAGCCCGAGGCCAGCCACCTGTGCTGCAGGTCCGCCTCCACGCGAGAACCCTCAGGCCGTTCCCGGGCCACAGCTTTCCCAGCCGCCATTTTGGACTGCCCCAGGGTGCTTGAGGGGCGAGATATCACGAGAGCTGAGCCAGCCTTCCACGAGATTATCGGGCTGGCTGGCTCGTGGGCAGGACCTTCAGCTTGGTTGTGTTGCCACCGGGGGGGTGGCTGCCACCTCCTGGACACTACATCACACCAGTGCTTGGGCCTCACTAGGTCCAGGGCATGCCCATGCACCCCTCAGGCTTCTGAGGCATCACCTTGGCCGGCCGCCTGGAAAGTCATGGCAGGTCACGGGAGCCCTCGGCCCACACCTGCTCCGGAGCCCTGACGAGCCCAGCTGTCCCCGGTCCCGCGAGTTGATGCGACATTCAGCGAGATCGGGGCCGCTGGCATGCCCTGATTAGCCTAACTCCAGACACCTCACGCCTCCACGTGAGAACCCCAAGGCCGTTGCCTCGACACAAGGACCCAGTTTATGCGCCAGCTCGCGAGAGCCGAGCCAGGCCTTGCACAAGAATAGCGCAAGTGCCTCGGGTGCCCGGGGACAGGCTGGAGCCGCAGGTCTCTCGTGCTCCCGACTGCGGCCTGCTGGAGGGAAGCTTTCGAAAACCTCACGTGGGACCCCACCAGCTGTAAACCTCACTCAGGCAAAGAGGTGGGCAGAGAAACAACAGAAAATACCATCCACCCAGTCGGGGAAATCAAAACCCCTAGTGCCTTAAGCCTTGGCCGAAGGGCCAAGCAGTTGTCAGGCTGCCCTCCGAGGCAGGCTGCGGGAGGGAATGGCAAAGGCACACACATGAGGCTCCAGATGCAGAGATGGGGCCCTTGGGCAAAATGCTGCCAACCAGCAAGTTCCCTTCAGCAGTCCACTTGCTTGTCCAAGAGTGGCAGCAAGCAGGCAACCCCACAGAGGACTGACATGCTCCACAGGGGATGGGACGATATCGGGGCAGTCTCTGCATGAGCACGGGCCAGCAGTCTATTGCCCACCTGTGAGTTTTCAGGGACTCCTGGGCTACCAGGCTCCCTGTGCACAGCGGCCCGGCTCAGTCCAGGCTGGGGCTTCTCCCCGCTGCTGGCCTCCCTCTGTGGAGGCAGCTCTGCAAGGCAGGCCGCCCGCCTGCAGCCATGTAAGGCTCCCTCTCAGCAAACCTCTCCCTTTGGGGGCAGGGCTGGCTGCCTGTACAGGCCCCCACACGAGTTTTCGAATCCTGCGGTCTTTTCCCTCAGAACCCTGCTCCTTGAAGACAAGGGTGAAGGGGGCCTCTGTCTCCCGGACAGAGTGGTAGCCTCAGGAGCTGGACACGGTCCCTGACTGGCCAGCTTCATGAAGAAACCTGGCCGGAGCGAACCGCAGGACTCTGTTCACACTCCAAACAACCCATCAAATGGCATCGACAGCTAGCCACACTCTACCAGCCAGGAAGACATAAGGCGCTGCACCTGGAGTCAACCACACCCTGGCAGAGAAACCACAGGTGTTCTGCTGGGAGGGCAGCGGAAGGGGGGCCACACTTCCACGTAACTGGGAAAGGCTCTGCGATGCTCCCAGCCAGGCATAGACTGGCTCACGGCAGCCACAGGGCTTGCACTGTGGGCTTGCAAAGCTCTACAGGCCGACAGAGATCAAGGAGATGGGGCTCGGCAAGCGCCCCACAGTCAGCCCGGACCTGCTAGCCTGCCCCCGCAGGGCTTTCTGTCCCCGAGTGTGTACATCAGGCCCAGTCCCTTGGGCCTGCCTGTGATCCCAGGCCTGGGACGCCGTCCCCCACAGTGTAGCTGACCTCTCCTGTCTGCTTGCTGTTGCCTTTGGCAGCGGTGGATTTTAGTGCAGGTGGAGCTGCCTGTTCTGCACCCCACTCTCTCAGCCTCCTTCTGCTGAGTCCTCTCACCGCACTCCACACCTATGCCACTGCCACTGCCCTCCACCACAGCTCTGATCCCCCACGTGAATCGTCAAGCAAGACAAGCAAGAGGTGCGTGACGCCGTGGCAAGCTAGCCAGCGGGTCCTTGTTTGGGTGTGTGTCTGCCCCTTGCCAGAGTAGCATTCCTGTCTCCTGCCTTCAAAGGGCTGTCCTGTTGGCTTGCCAACTGGACCAGAGGAAGCCTACTGCTCCCAAAGAACAAAAGTGGAAGTGCTAGCACATCTTGGGTCCCAGCCAGGCTGCGGGGCCAAAGCACATGTCACACGGCCAGCACCATGGGAAGCACTAGCCCCGACTTCCCGAGTGCCCTAGGCAGGGTCCGCAGACGAAGGCCTGATGGGCGAGGTATGGCTGTCTGTGCGTGTGATTGTGTGTTTGTGTATCCGTTGGGTGCGTGGACCCATGGGTGGGAGGTCCAGTGTGTGAGGGTGGGGGACACACAGAGAGGGAGACCCCTGGCAGAGGAGGGACTGAAGAAGGCTGTCCTGGGGTTCCTGGGAGCGGGCTCCCTAGAGCCTTCTCCTCAAGGAGATGGCTTGGCCTCTTGCTTGGTGGCTGGCAGTACCCTTAGCTTTGGGGGCTGCTTCAGGCACCGGGCTTTCCCGGACAACTACGGGCGGGTAAAGTTTGGGCAGCGGCCCGGTCCGACCACCGCTGGCCTCGGTGCAGGTGCATCCCAGGACCGCCTGAGACAGTGGAGGCATAGATGCCTTTGTCTTGTGCGTTCGGTTCAGTGACAGATGTGTTGGTGTGGGTGATCCTCACCTCTCAGAGGCTGGGCATTCACTCCATGTCATGTGCGCTGACAGCAGACGCCGGAAAAGATGATCCCCATGCCTGTGTGCACGGAGGTCCCAGTGTCCCTCGCGTGCCTGGAGCCCAAAGCTGGTCTGCTGGAGCCCGCGCTGTTCTCAAGGAAACATACTTTATCTGTGGAACCAAAAGGTTTAGATGAAGGAAAAACTGCCATGTTGTTTTGTTCACAGAACCAATTTAAACCCTAAGAAATTGCAAAGGAAACAAAGGGTTCCATTTTTTTCCTTTACCTGTGGAACGACAAGGTTTGGATGAAGGAAACACTGCGAAGTTACTTTTCTCACAGAACTAACTAAAATACTAACATTTCAACCCACTTGGTGAGGAATTTCACAAGAGCCAAAGAGTTCCTAAGTTTGTTCTTGAGCAAACTTGCTGTTTCTCAAGGAAAACATAATTTATCGGTGGAAGTAGAAGGTTTAGATGAAGAAAACACTTTGCTAACCTTACTTTGCTCACTGAACGAAGGAAAATCCTAAGATATCAACCACCTTGGTGAGAAATGTCACAAGACCCAAGGAATTTTTAAGACTGTTCTTAAGCAAACTGGGTGTTTTCAAGGAAAACTTTATCTGTGCCACACAAAGCTTTAGATGACGGAAACACTTGTATGTTAATTTGATCACTGAACTAACTGGTAAAAATTCAACCCACTTGGTGAGAAATTTCACAAGAGCCAAACACTTCCGAAGTTTGTTCTTAAGCAAACTCGCTGTTTCTCTAGGAAAATACTTTATCTGAGGGACTGAAAGATTTAATAGAACTAACACAAAATTCTAAGATTTCAACTCACTTGGAGAGAAATTGCGAAAGAACCAAAGAGTTCCGTTTTAATTCTTAAGCAAACTGGCTGCTTCAAAAGGAAAACATTCTTTCCCTGAGGAACCCCAAGATTTGGACGAACAAAACACTGGGATGTTACTTTGCTCACAGAACGGAAAAAGCCTAAGATTTCAATGGCCTTGGTGAAAAATTTCGTAACAGAAAAACAGTTCCTAACTTTATTCAGAATAAACTCTGTTTCTCAAGCCAAACATGCTTTATTTATCTTTGGAACCACAAGGTTCAGATGAAGGCAACACTTGCTTGTTAATTTGATCACTGAACTAACGAATCTCGTATAATTTCCACACACTTGGTGAGAAATGTCACAAAAGCCAAAGAAGGTTTAGATGAAGGAAACACGTAACACTGCTTATTGAATGAAGGAAAATCCTAAGCTATCAACCAACTTGGTTGGGAAATTTCACAAGAGCCAAAGAGTTCCTAAATTTGTTCACAACCAAACTCTCTATTTCTCAAGCAAAATATGCTTTATCTGTGGAAAAACAAGGTTTAGATGATGGAAACCCTGGGAGGTTACTTTTCTCACTGAACTGCGTAAGACCCTAAGATAGAAATCCCACTTGGTGAGAAATTTCACAGGACCCAGGGAGTTTCTAAGACTGTTCTTAAGCAAACTGGCTGTTTCAAAAGGAAAACGTTCTTTCCCAGTGGAACCCCAAGATTTGGATGAAGAAAACACTGGATGTTACTTGTCTCACAGAACCGACTAAAATCCAAAGATTTCAACCGCCTTGGTGGAAACTTTCACAAAAGGCAAAGAGGTCCGAACTTTGTTCATAATTAATAAACTCTGTTTCTCAAGCCAAACATGCTTTCTTTGTCTGTGGAACCACAAGGTTCAGAAGAAGGCAACACTTGCTTGTTAATTTGATCAATGAACTAACGAATCTCGTATGATTTCCACCCACTTGGTGAGAAATGTTCCTAAGTTTGTTCTTAAGCAAACCGGCTGTTTATCAAGGAAAACATAATTTATCTGTGGAACCAGAAGGTTTAGATGAAGGAAACACCGAACATTGCTCACTGAACGAAGGAAAATCCTAAGCGATCTACGACCTTGGTTGGGAAATTTCGCAAGAGCCAAAGAGTTCCTAAGCTGCTTCTTAAGCAAATTGGCTGTTTCTCAAGTGGAAGCACAAGCTTTGGATGAAGGAAACTCTTGGGTGTTACTTTGCTCACAGCACCAACTTAACTCCTAAGATTTCAACCCACTTGGTGAGAAATTGCAAAAGAAACAAAGAGTTCCATTTATTTTTCTGAAACAAACTGGCTGTATCAAAGGGAAAGCATTCTTTCCCTGTGGAA
>NW_004567225.1:64777-65973 GCF_000260355.1 Condylura cristata | reverse complement strand
ATGTGAATTGGGTTGCCTGTCTGTGGGTCTTCACCCGTGCGCTTACGATTCAATCATATTATGGACACACTCAAAAGGTTAAATAATGGATTTATTTATAAGGAGAAAGGTAAAGGAATAACCCACGGAAAGAGGGAGAGAAACACAGGTTAACTAGAATGTGCTACCAGTTCTGCTGACATGGACTCCACCGGCACGCTGAAAACCGATGGAGCGCCAAAACGATCAGCTGTGAACCACCAGGTCCCCCGCCCAGAGCCCACATGTCCAGTTTTATCCCAACCTGGGTGCTCAGCTCCGCCCTCACGTCCCGGCGTGCTTCTTCTTGGTACTGATGGGATTTGGAGTTCCAGCATCTGGAGTAGGGGCGGAGCCCATGAAGCCTGTGCCTGTTACAGACCCAGAAGAACCATGGCGGGCATCTTCGGCGCTCAGTTCAGGAAAGTTGAAGCTGAATTCTGTTCGATGTGAGTGATGCTGGCAGTTGGCCAGACACGTCTGGGGGTATAAATGAACTGTGTGAGGTAAGAAATAGACTTGGGAGGTGTCAGCATGTGAATGAGGTTTGAAGTATTGAGCTGGGAAGGCCCCCAGCTCAAGGAAAAGAGAGGAGCAGGACTAAGCCTCAACTCCAGGGATGAGTGGCCTGAGCAGACACCCCCGAGAGCCTGCTGTACTGTCTGACCCCATATGCTGAGGGCTCCGGGCCAGGGAGCCCCCACTTCAGTAAGCCCAGGAATCACCTGAACCCTGGAACTTTTAGAACAGAGTCTCAGATTCGGTTACTCAACTCCTTTCCTCTCCCGGGGATGGAGACTTTAGGGTTGATTCCCAGGAGAAGACAATGTCATCCCTGGAGCAGGAGCAAACAGCAGGGATTCTGTTGGTGGCGCGGTCGGTTGCACCCAGCTCTTGGGACCCCGAGGAATGCGCCCACCGCTGTGCTACCATGGCAACAGATGGTTGAACCGATAAGGTGGATGCAGATTTGTGGTCATCCTATCTCACAGCCTGAGGCGCCATAAAGGCAGTGAGGGAGTGCCGACATCTGGAGTGCAGGCATCTGGAGGTCCCACCGAGACCCGGAAAGCAGGGGTAAGCGAATGAGGCTCACCTTCTAGAAGAAGGGGGAGGATTAAGGAAAAAGGAGAAACTTACTAAGGGTGCGCACCATGGGAAATCAGACAGCTAAACTT
>NW_004567225.1:47261-47780 GCF_000260355.1 Condylura cristata | reverse complement strand
TAAGTTTTATTGATTCTCCTAGTTTGATCTTGATCTCACTTATTATACTTAGAAATGGCCTAGATCTGATTTTTTTTTTCAAGTATTTGGGAGCAAAACAGGCAGATCCATGAAGTACACTGCTGAGAGGAAAGCGGTGAGACAGTAGAAACATATTTCATTGTGTGGCTTTGAGGGAATTCTCCCAGGAAGTTGAGTTTGATCTGAACCAAGAAGAGGAGAACCTGCTGTTTTGTTAAAAGGGTTCCAGAGCCATCCAGAGGTGAAGAAGCCCGCTCCATTGACTGGACTGGATGCCCAGGAAGAGGAAAAGTTCTGGGCGCCCTGAGAAGAGGAAGCCCCAGGTGGAGATGGCGCGGTCACAAGGACTGGACGTCCAGAGTTCGCTCTGTCATCTGTGGAGTGCTCCGGCAAGCCAACTGACACTGCTGTCTGTTCAGGCTGTCTGTGACTTTGTGCAACAATAGGTAACATTATTTAAAAATAGATTGGATAAAATCGGGATCAAGGTGAAAACAA
>NW_004567225.1:42587-43212 GCF_000260355.1 Condylura cristata | reverse complement strand
AAAGGTCAAAATGATCCCAGATTATTCTTAGAAAAAAGGTGATTGTGATCTCAGCCCATTTCATATGCAAATGTATCCTGCTGCCAGCCTGAAGTGTATAAAATAAACCTCTGCTAAACACAGAGCAAAAAGACTTGCACCCAAATCCCATTCCCATTTTTCTCAAGCCTGCTCCCATTTTTAGCCCAACCCCCCCCCTCCCCCCCGTTTCTAGGAATCTCTGCTCGCCAACGCCATTCCCTCCTTGAGACCCTGTTCTTCTGCCCCTCAATAAACCATGATCAGAGACAAAGTCTCCAACAGAGGACTGTGGTCTCTGGGACATGAGTGTGCTGTGCTCCTCATTAGTCGACAAATAAAACCACTTTCCTTTTCCTCAAACTCAGTTTCCTTTTACTTGCTGAAGGAAGCTGAGACCTGTATTCGGTAACCCACACAAGTGTTGTGGACCCCACCCCACCCCACCCTACTGGTCCCCACGCCAGGCCAGAGCCATCCCCACAGGAAACCACAAATCTCACCAGCTCAGAAGGGAGGGTGCTGGGTCTCAGGGTGGAGTAAGCAGCCTGGTTTGGTGTAAACCAGACACTGGGTGTAGTGGGTGGGGTGGGGGTGCAGGGAGGGG
>NW_004567225.1:39401-39997 GCF_000260355.1 Condylura cristata | reverse complement strand
CAGGTCGTCCCTGTGGCGTCTTAGGCAGATAAACACAAGTCTGTCATGGCTTTATCGGCCCGATCACCTGGCCGCCTTGACACGCACAACAGGGGTCACATCCCCCGGAGCCCCTGGGGTAATGTGCTAACTTGGCACCAACAGGAGATAGTCTCCGACAGATCCCCAGCCAGGGAGCTGACCACATGGCCCAGCATACCTCTCCTGTCTCCACACTGCTGCCGTCAGCAGTGTTTTTCAGTAGATCTGCCTGTTCTGCTCTCCACTCTGTCTCTGATGAAAACTCTCACCCCTCTGGCCTATACCTCAGTTCTTGTATGTACAAGTAAATAAAGATTAATCTTCAAAAAAAGGAAATAATGGTCTCACTTTATATGTAACATGTATGCCATGATGCAGATCACATCAATCCCTCTATAAGAGACACTTTAACATTAATATTAAGTTACTAACAGAAAGCACACAGGCCAGAAACTTATAGCCTTTACTTCAAATCAACCATCAACTTTTCTTAGATTGTAAAACACGTAAAAGTAAAAGTCATTTCACAGAACAGCATGAAACTACATACCTCTGTAAATGGTGGGAGAAGTGCC
>NW_004567225.1:19071-38936 GCF_000260355.1 Condylura cristata | reverse complement strand
GAACCTCCCCAGGGACCCACTGACTGTGCTCAGCCACCACCACACCGAGGATGTCCTGGCTCACTGTAATTAGAGGCAGCCCTTGACACCTGAGGGTGCTCCTGCTTTATCTAAGTCACCGGGAGAAAGGTCAAAACTTAAAGGAGCCCGTGGAGCGGTGAGCTAAACTCTAAACAGTCTCTGCCTCTTCCTGGTGTGAGGCGCTCTCTGTAGTTTTGATTTGCACTTCCCTGATTACAGTGATGCTGAACATTTTTCCATATGGGCCCTTTGCATTTCATCTTTGGACAAGTGTCTTTTTAGCTCTTCTGCCCATTTTTGATTGCACTGTTGTTTGTTTTTTGAGTTGTGAGAGCTCTTGCTGATATTTGTCACCAGTCCCTAGTCAGTGGTATTGTGTGCAAAAGTTGTCTCCTAGTTGCTTGAGTGTGTCTCTTTGTTTGGTTAGTGTCTCTTTTCGCTGAACAAGTGTGTTTGTTAAGCCCCTCTGGCTAGGCCCCTCTGTCTGGGTCTCTGACTCACCCTGGGCCCAGAAAGAAGGGCAGGCAGGTAACATTACTGGTGCCAGCTCCTGGAACCGGCTGAAACTAGACCTGATATCAGACCCTGACCCACCACTGCAACATCTGTTCTTGGAAACCGGTCCATGGGTGTCTTGGCAACCTGTTCTTGAGTGTGCACAGTCAGGTCCTCTAGGAGCCCAGGAAGACCTGGGAGCCCAGAGGGTTCTGGGCCGCTGTCCTCAGCAGTGCCCAGACGGGGGCGCTGCGACGTCCTCCTGGTCCGCAAAGCCAGTTAGAGGCCGGTGGGTGTGACTCAGGTTGAGGTGGGGGTGGGGCTGAGAACATGGGGCAGTGGGGAGGGTGCCCTGGAAGCCGCCCTGGGGCCAGGCTGGGTGGGGAGGGGAGGCGAGTGTTAGGGTCTGAAATCACTCGGTTCCCTCCCGCGACAAATGACAGGACCAGAGATGCACAAGCAAGGGGAGTTTATTCAGCCAGCTATTGGGGTGAAGCTCTCTTGCAGGCACGCAGGCGACACAAGGGGAGAAAGACCCCATCAGAAAAGCGCCAGGGAATATATAGCCCTCCTCAGCGGTTACCCGCGCAAATTCAAAGCCCGCTTATTCAATTTAGATTAAGCCCACGCAAATTCAAGCGGAGGGGCGGAACCACTGGCGGGAGCTGAAGCGTGGCTGCTGAGCTGCAGGTGCACGTGTGACTGCTGCATGCGGAGGGGCGGGGCCAGAAGCAGGGACAGGCAGTTGGAACCACTGGGGCAGATCCCAGGTGCAGGCTGCCTGGCAAGTGCACGTGTGACTGCTGGATGGGGGGTGGGGGCCTGCAGAGCCAGAGCCGCTGGCTGGGCCCAACAGGAGGACAGGAGGCCTGGGGTTGCCTCTGTCTCAGGGTTCCTCTTCTGTCCCCACAGTCTCTTGCTCAGCCCCGATGACAGCCCCTGGGGACTGCAGGGCAGGTGCTTTTCCTTCCACTCCCTGCTCCTTTTCTACATTATTTTTAAAAATAATAATAATAGTTCATTTTTACATCATTTTGTGCCTTTTTCCATCTTAGTTGTAATCCCCACTGGCTTCCCATCACCAAATCCCCCGTGTGCCATCACCGTAGTCCAGTGCATTTCACTCCACCCCGTTTTTGATCCCATTCCCTCCTCCACCCTCCTAAAATGTCTCTGGTATATAGCTGTTCATTATTATTATTATTTTCTCCTCTGTCCTTTATACTCCTGCTATCAGTGAAACTATCTGGTATCTTTCCTTTTCTTTCTGCTGTATCTCACTAAGCATGATCCCTTCCAGCTCCATCCATGTTGCTGCAAAAGACATGTGTGTATTTTTTTTGGTTGCTGAGTAATATTCCATTGTGTACATGTACCACTTCTTTTTAATCCAGTCATCTAGCATTTGGGTCCTTTCCATGTCTTTCCAACTGTAAATAAAACAGCAATGAACATGGGGGTGCGGGTGTCTTTTTGAATCAGGGTTTTTGTGTCTTTTGGGTAGATACCTAGGAGTGGGATTGCTGGGTCCTATGGAAGCTCCATGTTTATCAGTTTGAGGAACCTCCAAACAGTTTTCCATAGTGGTTGTACTAGTTTGCATTCCCACCAGCAGTGCAAGAGACTTCTTTTTCTCCCCATCAGAGGTAAACAAAAATGCTTTTGAACAACCCCTGGGTCAACAAAGAAATCAAAGAAGACATAAAGGGGTATCTAGAAACTAAAGAAAATGGAGAGATGAGTAGCAGACCGTATGGGATGCTTTAAAACAGGGTATGTGGGAAGTTCAAAGCAATACAGCTCCATATTTAAAGAGAGAGAGAGATCTCAATTTAATAAGTGAATTCTGTAGTTGAAAAAACTAGAAACAAACATTGAAAACACAGAAGTTAGTAGCAGCCAAGAAATAAAAATTAGGGCAGAAATAAAGGAAGTAGAACACAGATAGTCCAAAAGATCAGCAAAACCTAGAGTTGGTTTTTTGAAAAAATAAACACATCAACAAGCCCTTAGCTATGCTTATGAAGAAGAGAGAGAACCCGAATTAAGAGAGTCAAAAATGAAAGAGGTGAAATCATAAATGATCCTGCAGAAATGCACACCCTCATAGGAAACTATTACAAGTCTCTACGCAAAAATATTGGACAACCTCAAAGAAATGGACAAATATTTAGACTTATGCAAGCATCCATGATTGAGCTAGTAGGACATATTAAACAGTCCAATCACAAGTGTAGAAGCTGAAAAAGAAATAAAAAGTTTCCCCAAGACAAAATCTCAGGACTAGGTGTCTTAACCAGTGAATTCTACCAAATTTACAAATAGGGTCTAATCTCCCCAACACATTCTACGTGGCAGACACTATCTTGACCTCCAAACCAAACAAAATTAGTTCAAAAAAAGAAAACTATAGACTATATCTCTGATGAATATAGATGCCAAAATTCTAATCAAAATTCTAACAAACTTAACATAAATTCTAACAATGAAGTAAGCTTTTCCCCAGGGATGCAAGACTGGTTCAATACATCAATAAATCAGTGTCAACCATCAGATCGACAAAAAGAAAGACAAAAGTCACATGAACACTTCCAGAGATGCCAAAGAAGCACTCAATAAGATCCAACATCCACTTATGGTAAAAGCCCTCAGCCCCGGATGACAGGGAAGAGTGTGCATTTTACCAGGATCCCCTCTTTCTGGTTTGCCTGGTAGACTTTCAGGCTCTGCTCTAGGACCATGATTCTTAAAGTGGGGTCCCAGACACTGGGACCTCATCTCCGACAGAAGGTTCTCATGCTCTGTCCAGAGGTGCAGCACCTGCTCTCTGAGGTAGGTCCAGGCATCTGCATCTGACAAGCCTCTGGGGTGTGTGACACTGAGGTTGAGGATGGCTAGATGGTGGGGGGCAATCTGCGTGGGTTGAGGGGTGCTGGCTGGAAATGGATGGTGAGCAGGATCTGGAGGTGAGCAGGACCTGGAGCACCCCACGGCTGCAACTTCAGTGTCAGATCTGGGGACACAGTGGCAGATCAAGAGGACACAGGCCTTCTGTCCTCATGAACTACACCATGTGGGGAGGCTGACACACCTGTCCTTCACCCATGCCAATGTGGCACTGCTGGAGGAAAACAACAGAAAGCTTGACACGGAGACATCAGAAGACCAGAATCTGACCACAGCTTCTCTCCGGCCCCTCAGCTCCGTCCTCCCTCAGGGTCAGGGGACGAACAGGGATGGGAGTCAGGTACCAGCTGTGCCCAGGTTCTGCCATCACTGACCCTGAGGACTTTTCAGGTCACCCTCCCCAGGAGAGTGAGGATGACTATGAAGGTCTTCACAGCTCAGGGCCTCCCATTTCCTGCTGTCTGGGGATTCCCTTGGCTCATTTCCAGTCACATCTCAGGGCTGTGCAGAAAGGGAGGTGTCAGGTGACAGCACAGGCCCGATGGTCACTCCCTCTGCCTCAGGTCACAGCTGCAGGAATTGCTCACTGGCCAGATCTGCCCCAGAGGAGGAACAGCAGGGTCAGGGTGCCCTTCTGGGGGCTGATGAGGGTCCTGGCCCAGGCTCAGTCCACCTTCTGGAAACCAACGTGGTTTCATTCTGCCCAAGTGCAATAAACTCCCCTCTGCCAAGGCCCTTACCAATCACCTTCCATCTCACACTCAGTGTGTGTCCAGCATTTCCTCAACCAGTCAGTGCGGAAAAGATTCCTGAAGAACATCTACCCGAGTGAAGCCCTCTGTGCTCAGCTCTCGTGGTCTGAGACTGGTGTGAAGGGGCAGTCTCTGCCCCACGAGCCCTTGATGTGGATATGAGTGGGGACAGGCCCAGGGACACTTGTAGTCACATTAAAGATGGGGGAAATTGGGCCCTCCCTGGTGGCACAGCGAGCGCAGCACTGCACTGGCAAGCTAAGCTGAGCCCTGGAGGCTTCAGTGCCAACTTGATCCCCACCCGGAGGTGACACACAGCTCAGCGGACCTCTCCTGTCTCACCCGCTGCTCCCCTCAGCAGTGTGGATCTGCCTGCTTGATCCCCACTCAGTTTCTGGTGAATCCTCTCGTCCCCCCTGCACCTCTGAATGCATAAATAAATCTTTAAAAAAAAAAAAAGAGGAGAAAAGCACAGCTGAGCAAACTGAAATTAGCCATTCCTGTTTCCAAATGCTCCTCACCCCAATTGCTGCCCCGGAATCTGTCCCTTTTGCCACATTTGGAAAATTTCACATTTGTGGATATATGACAACATTCTTCAGGTGACCTGACCTGAGGCTCCCTGTCAGGTGACCCCATGCGGGACCTGACAGAGGACCTGGGGACACAGAATGCACAGGTGGCAGGTGGCAGGCGGCAGGCGGAGAGGGTGGCAGTGACACACCCTGTCCTGGGACAGCTCGGAGCTGAGGGGCCACGTGCAGGCGGGGTGGGGGGGTGGTGAGAGCAGGGTGGCCGGCCGGGGAGAGGCAGTGCTCCTGGGGGAGAACCCCTGGTGTGGGCGGGGATGCAGAGCTAGAATGGGGACCCATGGTCTGCTCTGTGGCTTTTCCTGGAAAAATAAGACCCCCCCGCACATAGACACACCCCGCTCTGTGTTGCTTACGCACACGTGCATCACACTGACTGCACATGAGCAGGATACGGTATCACACACTCACCTCGTGTGTATCTATTAACTCCTTTAGCTAATTTCAATTACAAAATGTTGGACCTGGCCCGTCCCTGGGGGTGCAGTGGCTGAAGGGCAGCACCAGGGAGCTAACTGTGGCTCTGGCAGGAGTTTGGTCCCTGGTCATGGATGTGGCCTACACGGCACAGCAGACCGCTCCTGTCTCCCGGAGAGGGTCCGCCCAGCCGTGTCCTTCCTCAGTCTGCTGCTCTGCTCTTCATGCTGTCTCTGGTGATTGCTCTCACTCCCCTGCACCTCTGGCCTGTACCCCAGTTCTGCATGCACAAATACATAAATCTTAAAACAGAAAAGATAGAAACTGCTGGCCACTAAATTTATGTCTTTACCATTTGCGGTAAAGAAGTTATTTTATGTACGTTTAACTTATACCCACACCCTCATTCACCTGGTTATGCTTCATGGGCCAGAAAACAAAGTTTGCAGACCCTCACAGCTCTCTGATCACTGACATCAGGGTCCAAACCTGGCTGAGTCCCAGGATGCATGTGGGCGTGTCACAGATACTCAGGCTCCTCAGACCCAGTCGCCCAGATGATGAACAGGGAGGGAATCATATCCTCACCAAGCCCTGCAAGATGGGTGATGCACCCCAGGAGATCCAGTCTCCTGCTGCTAAAGTGGGCCTGAAATCCCACATCCGCACCCGCATGGTCATAAACACAGACCCTCAGCTCTGCTCTAGACCTTCTGGGTCTTCATGGCGTCCAGGGGACTCCTCACCACTGGGGCTTCCAGGCTTTAGTCTCCCTCCTTCTCTTTAGTCAGCACTCCCTGGGGACCCACCCCTGATCAAGACTTCAATATCATTTACATGCATCACCTCCCAGATCTATCTCTCAGCTCAGACATTTCATCTCTTCTGCAGACGTGTCTGTCCAGGTACCAACATCACAGTGTTTCTCACAGATCTCAGCTTCAGCTTTCCGAAATCATCTACCTAGGATGGCACATATGTGGTTCTTCCAGAGCCTTCCCAGGTCACTGCAGGGCCCCATATCTCTACTTAGAGTCGGGAATGTTCAGTGTCATCCTGACCCCTCTGTCTCACAATCCGGAGGGACCATTAGGAAATTTGTAAATCCATCTCTACATACATCGAGATCAATGACTTACAATTTTCCTGCTCACCCCCAACAAAACAATGACGTCTCTTTCCTACTCTTTTTGGTTTCCCACATTTATCTTCCTACTTCTCACTTTACTGTTGATTCTGCACAGCAGCCGCGCTGACCTTCTAAAGAGAAGTCACACAGACAGTGTTCAGAAAGGTCGTGTAACCCACATCTCATTCAGAGAAGTCAACACCCCAGTCTCCTCGCAGTCTGCATGATGTGGGCACACAGAGAGCCACTCAGTTAGCCTCTGCTCTGTCACCCAGCTTCCTTGCTCTTCCCAGACACAGACAGTCCTGCCCATGTGCACCTGGCTGGAGGTCACCCTGCCTGGAAAGAACGTTCCTGGATATCCTCATGGATATCACATCCTAGAATCCTTTCCCAAAGGCCAACGTCTATGTGAGGCCCACATGGACCAGTCTCGGCGCAACGGCCCTCTCCTCTGTTCCCACACACTGACTCTGGGCCATTTTCCCAAAAGCCTTAACAACTGGTCAACAAACACGTCCCTTATTCACAGACTGTAGTCTCCCCTTCCCACTAGACACACGCTCCACAGGCTGGCACGTTTTGTCCATTTTTAGATCCTTGAGGTTTCCTACATGTACAAGTATTTTATCAGTTATCTGCCACACAATAAACATCAGTTCAAGGGGTGGTCAGATTGAGCACCTCCCTATTCTAGGGACAGTATCTTTAATAATGTTACCTTAGGCCCCATGCCCCACACACCTCCACTCATAGTGACGTCAGTGCCCCCCTGCTTCTCACCCCAATGCTGCCTCCCCGCCCCATCCACCTCTCCCTCCCTGCCACTGAGGTATCTACTCCTGGCCTCTCCCCTTAACCGTCCCTCAGCAGAGCCCTCGGGGTGATTTTCAGATGCTGCCAGTGCTGTCTCCTGGCTCGTTGGATTATTTGCTGTCTAATATACAGTTTGCTGTAACCTGTCAGCCCCACAGGAACTGTGAAGTTGTGGGAGACTTTCTCCATGGTGATGTCATGACAGTAAACATGTGCTCAGTAGACCTGATTCTTCAAATTTGGGGGTGATTCATGCAGGAATGACATAGACAAAATGACATCTCGTTATCATAGAGAGGAAATAAAGGATAAAAGCACCAAGATTTCTTAGAAGCAGAAGAGTAACAGTTTGTTGGAAGATGTCACACTCTGGCCTTGTGACTGGATAGAAATGATATAAAAATAATTATCTGCAGCATCGAGTACAAGATCCATCTCAGACCCAGCAAACAGCAGGGGCTGGGGGATCGTGGGGTGCTGTAGGCGCCTCATCAGCTGGCCTCAGGCTTTGTGGTCACATGAGTCTGATCCAAACTAGAGGTTCAGTCCCCATCAGCGCTGCTGGGCCAGGAAGCCCGTCTGGTCTGCAGCCCTGGTCAGCACCAGGCACAGCCTGGGGGCCGCAAGGGTTTGCCTGAAGTCCAGCCCTTTGCCTGATTTCCCCACACCCACACAGAAGGGATGTGCTTGTCTTTGCCCTCTGGCTTACCTCAGGGGCACGGTCCTCTCCAGCCCCATCTGGGCTGCCCCAGACGGCCTGAGTTCATGTTCTGACGAGGAGTGTCTGTCCTCTGCACCCCTCCCCACAGCTTGGCCATCGTGCGTGGTCTCAGGGGTCACAGGGGAGCGCAGCCTCACGGTGGGGTGTGTGCTCTGAGGGTGGCGCCTTGTTTGGGCTGCTGGGTCCTGAGTCAGATCCACTTTCATTCTCTGAGAAACCTGGACACTGTTTTCCCTCAGAGCCGAGCCAGGCTGCATCCCCCAAACAGCGCAGGGCTGTCCCCTTTTCTCCACGTCCTTACTGTGTCTGGTCTCTTTGACATGGGCCATTCACACAGGGGTGACACGGCTTCACGTTTGTTTGGAATCGGGGGGCTCGATGGATCAATTGATGTGGTGTACCTCACTCCAGTGAGGGGGCCCACGTGGAAAAACAAACAAACAAACAAACCAAGACACAGTAAATGCTAAAGGTGATGTGGAGATAAGCAAACCCTCTTGGATGCTGGTGGGAGGCAAACTGGCCCAGCCACTGTGGAAAGCTGTGTGGAGGCTCCTCAGACACTGAAACTGGATCTACGGTGTGATCCAGGGATCCCATTCCCAGGAATCTACCCCAAAGACAGAAAAACACTAATTCATAAGGAAAACTGACTGTGTGGTGGATATGGAATTCTTAGTTGGCCCCTTTTTTCTAGAGGACCTTGAATAGTTCACTGTAGGTTTTTCTACCCACCATTGCTTCTGAGGAGACCAGCCACTGGTCACATTGTTGTTTCCTGTGCGTTAGTCATTTAAAAGTTGTAAAGACTATATCAAATCTTCTGCCTTAATACAACAAGGATTTGCAATGTCATAGATGTTCTGTAGTGAGGAATCAGGAAGGCGGTTCTAGCTCTGGGTCTCACTAGGTGGCCATTGAAATGCCAGGCAGGAGGAAAGGCTTGATGGACATGGTAGGGTCTACAAGGACCATGTGTGTGGCTTCTGGTAGCCTCAGCTCCCTGAGTGTCCACATGATCTGACAGGTGTCTTTTATTTTTTTAAAGATTCATTTATGTCTATGGAACTGGGTTACAGGCCAGAGGTACAGGGGCAATGAGAGGATTTACCAGAGGTAGAATGGGGAGAAGAATAGGCAGACTGACAAAGTACACTGCTGAGGGGAGCAGCAGGCGAGACAGAAGTCTGCTGCACCATGTGGGCCACCTCCCAGGCCAGGCATCAAATTCGCCCTGAAGCAACTTCAGGTATCTTCCTTCTGCCGCTCTCTAACCCACCATGCCGCCAGGGAGGGCCAGGAACTGGTGTCTTCACCCAGAGAGAGAGAGAGAGAGCATGAGATCAGCAAGGAAATTTAAGTCTATGATGTTATGCATCACTTTCATTGTTCCATTCATGAGGAGAAAGCAGAAGTCCAGCCACTCTCACAGGAGGGGAATTAATCTAGAGCTCTTTACTGTTAGAACACTATTTTAGAAAGTGTTCTGCACTGTCTACTATCTGGCTGCTAAATATTTTTTTTTCCTCTGGTGATGAGACATGGGTGACTTGGTGATGGGAAACCCACGGGGATGACAACTGAGAAGAAAAAAAATTGTACAAAATGATGTAAAAATAAACTATTGTATTATATTAAAAATATTTTTTTCCTTAAAAATGGTTATGTTACCTTCTCAGGAATGGTTAGACTTTATTCAAACTAACACCATGGGGAATGCATGCTTAATTCCAAATACATGAAAGAAAGAGTGTTTCACATTCTGACATCTGTTGTGCTTTTATCCTCCCTTTTTCTGAGGATTCCTTTACATCCCCATAGAAACTGGACATTTTCCCGAAACAGAAACGTCCTGAGCCCTGCAGTGTGAAACAGCTGGGGTCTGTGCTTTGATGCTCCAGTCTCTACTTGCTGCTTTTTCTTCTGGGCCTTGAAGAATTTAAGCTGTTCTTGTGTGATTTAATGGTTAACCAGGGTTGGGGGAAAGTTTCTATTGAGATTTTTGCATTCACTTTCTCACTGGCTGCATCACTTCTGGCGTACCCCAGATAGCCACATGACAAATCCTAGCCTGAAACCTCAACTCAGGACGATTTTTTATTTTGTTTGTCTGAGCTTGTGTGGATTAGGAAGCTCAGCAGTCCACATACAGACTCAGATTTCACCAGGTTGGTCTGTCCTTCCAGTGGGACCTGTCCTTCTAGGGTCTTTTTGTTTTTTCAGCAGTTTCTCTGGAGTGTCCCACCTCCGCGCACACTCAGTGGCCAACAAGACTTGACAGAGTTTGTAATCAGGTTTGGCCTCAGCCCACCTGCCCTGTCACTCTCCCATCCCCTGAGTGTCTAGCTGCTCTGCATCTGCTGCCATCGCTGCCAACCTTGAACAGGAGACACAGATAATTCAGGAGCATCCTCAGGTTTGTAAGGGCTGCCCCTAAATTACAGTGACCCGGAGGCACCATCCTCTGGAATCATGGTGGCTGTGTACAGTCAGTGGTTCCCAGAGAACGTTCTGTGCTTCCCAGATGTGGGTATGTTTCAGGGCCACCCAAAGTGAACTGGGTTGCCTGCCTGTGGGTGTGCTGCAGGCACACACAGAAAGGGTCAATAAGGGCTTATTTACAAAGGGGAAAGAAAAAGGAACAACCCAGGGAAACAGAGGGAGATGCAAGTTAACTAACGCAACCTTCCAGTTCCACTGAATTGGAGCCCCAATAGCACACTGAAAGCCAATCCACCAGCTGCAAGCCACGAGGCCAAGGGAGAGAGCAAGAGCCCAACATGTCTCCCTCATATCTATACCCCAGAGTCTCAAAATGGTAGCTTAGCTGCACCCTTGAGTCCTCACAATCTTCCATTTGGTATTGCTGGGAGTTGTAGTTTCAGTGAGTGGAGTAGGGGGTGGAGTCCACAGAACCAATATCTGCCGAGTTTGTTCAGGACATTCTTTCCTCCTAACAGGTGTACCCCTGTAAGACTCCTTTCAGATTAGACAAGAGTAGGATGTTTGATCACCCTGGATCAATAGGTACATAGATCAAGACATGACCAGAAATGCCCAGGAGACTGTTGACTGATGGGCTTTGTGCCTTAGGGACTGATGAGTGCAATGCCTTGTTAATAAGATTGGAGTCATGGGTGGGAGTCAGGAGTATATGAGCAGACTCACCCAAAATCCAGTGTTCAGTTGGATTCACCCCTTTCTCTGTCAATAAAAAGGCCAGGCTCTCACTCTTACAGCACCCTGTGTCCCACAGCCTGCTCCACACTCCTGTTTTCTCTATTTCTATGATATTGCTGATGCAAAAGTATGCTTTTCCTGAGCAGTATTTTCTTTATCAAAATAGAATGTGGGGTACTCCCTGTTGGCACAAGGGTTAAGTCTCAACACTATGAAGATATTTGCAGCCACTGCAGCATGAGTTTGATCCCAGGCCAGGGAGATACCCTCATGGCACAGCAGACCTCTCCTGTCTCGCCTGCTGCTCCCCTCAGCAGTGCATTTCAGTAGATCTGCCTGTTCTGCTCCTCAGTCCATCTCTGAGGAATTCTCTCACCAACTCCCCCACATCTCTGGCCTATAACCCAGCTCCTGCATGCATAAATAAACAAACAAAAACAAATAAAATCTTTAAAGAAAAATAGAATTTGCCCTGGGTGGATCATTGTTGGGAGAATGTGAAATTATGAAAAACTTGACCCACAAAGCTGTCCAGTAAATTATAAACCACTGCCTTGGACACAAAGTATTGTTACTTTAGCATATTGTAATCATCTCAAAAACTCTGAGTGTTCTCCTTTAAGCACTTCTTTCACTGAGTCTCTTTCTAATTTGAGCCTGGTCTCACCTAATGTGCTTAGAAATGCCCTAGACCAGCTGTGGTTGGCATTTCCCAATTCTTTTGCCAGAATTCCACCTCTTATGTTTGGAAAATACTGGGGAAAAATTCAGTGATATGACAAACTTGCAAATCACTAAATTATAGCAGTTAAACTTATCTAGATTATCAAAATCCCTACAATCAGTGACAAAGTCTTTTTTGTGAGACCCATTGGTTCTTCTCTGCAGACAGTGAGAGGGGCTCTCTGGACCTGGGAGGCCCCTCTCTCTTGGGCCTGTGGGGGTCCAGCACCAGGGACCCTCCACAGAGTGAGGAGGGAGGTGCTGACCAGCTCTCCAGGGTCCATCACTCCAGGAGGAGAAGGCCCTCAGGTAGGGCCTGGGGTATCTCACTCTCTTTAGCTCCCCAGGGGCTTCAGCTCAGGGTCCTAGTGCTTGTTCGTGCTGCTGAAACTGCTCCCAGATTTTCCTGGTGTTGCTCCTAGTCAAGGGAGGAGGCTTCTAGGAGATGAAACCAAGGGCTGGTCACCACCGAGGGAGACTGACTTTACAGAGGGAGAAGGGGCAGGACCTGACTGGAGTGACTCTGCCATTAGGTGAACTTATTAAGGTAAACTTTTGCTTAGTAGTCTTGTAAACTTGACCAGATTTTGTTTGCTTGTTTGTTTTTTGTCATCACTTTGAAAGTTGCAGAAGGTGGTGCAGCAAAAAGCATGAACTCACATGAAGGAAAATTGAGTTTGGGCCCTCCCTGGTGGCGCAGCGGGTTAAAGCACAGCACTGAGAATCTAAAGCCGCTTCCGCATGAGTTCGATTCCCGCCTGCCCCGGAGGAGACCACATGGTGTGGCAGACCTCTCCTGACCTGCCCGCTGCTCCCCTCAGCAGTGTACTTAGTTGATCTGCCTGTTCTGTTCCCCACTCTGTCTCTGGTGAAGCCTCTCACCACCCCTGAGCCTCTGGCCTGTACCCCAGTTCTGTATGCACAAATAAATAAATCTTTAAAATAATAATAATAATAATGATGAAAAAGAAAATTGAGTTTGGTCCTCCTAATTGTGCCACTTGAATAGACCACATAATTTTTCCAAGCTCAGGTTTATCACAAGTACCAAGAGGGGTAATAAGTCATGTAAGCATAGGAAGGACACAGGTATGGGGCAGGAAACTGCACTCCCTTCCACCTGAGGGAAAGAAAGCTCAGTAACCCCTATACCACCCTCCTACTGTCACTTGGTGGGGGGGGGGCTTGATGAACAGACCCTCCCTGACCAGCTGAGGAAATAGGATGAGGGAGATGGGAGCCTGGGGTCATTTCTAGAACCCACAGCTGGACACGGAGGGCAGGGCTCAGAGCAGAGTCCAGGGGCTTCTTCTTGCTACTGACCAGAACTGGCTCCACCAGAGCCATGCTGGCCAAGGACAGTCCTCCCTGGACAGGCTGGTCCCCACATCCAGCAGAAGCAGGGGTCACAGGCTCTGTGCAGAGGTGCCTGCACCCCGGCTTTGCCTTTGGTTTGTTCAGAAAGTAGGTGAGCTTATCCTTTTACTGACCCTTTCTTCAGTTTCCCTATATTCCACCTGTTATGAAACCATCCAATATTTCTTTTTCTTCGTTTAGCATTAATCCCTTCCTGCTCCTTCCATTTTGCTGCAAATAGCATGAGTTTATCTATTCCCAATCTTGAATCATTGTTATCTGTTTTGAGGCAATTGGGTTGTTTCCATGTCTTAGCTATTGTAAATAGGGCTACAATAAACACAGGGCTGCAGGTGTCCTTTCAAATGAATGGTTTTGTGTCCTTTGGGCAGATTCCTAGGAGGGGAATTGCTGGGTCATAGGGTGGCTCCATTTTTTCCCCCATATATATATTTTAAATTATAATAGTTTATTTTACATCATTTTGTGCCTTTCTCCATCTCAGTTGTAGTCCCCGTGTCCATTTTCAGTAGCTTTCCACAGTGTCTGGACGAATCAGCAGTGTCACATGGTTCTTTCTCCACACCCTCCCAGTGTTGGTTGTTGCTAGGCTTTAAAATTTGAGCCATTCTCATTATTGCAAAGTGGGATCTCATTGTACTGTATCTTCTTATTATAAATAGTGCTCAGTGACCACAGGGGGCAGATACCCCTTCAAGTTAATGTGTTTGCAGTCCTCAGGTAAACACCAGGAAGTGGCATTTGGATAATCTGGCAGGTCTCTAATTTGCTTGGATCCCGTCTTCTGTTCCCATATCCTCACCCACAGTGCACCAGGATTCCCTTTTTTCATACCCTTGGAACACTTGTTTCTGTTTTTTGATCGGGACCACAGGTGTGAGATGGCATCTGAATGTGGTTTTCATTTACATTTTCTGGATGATACGAGATAAGCATTTTACCATCTGCCCATTGGCCCTCTGAATTTCTTCTTTGGAGAGGTATGTATCTATTTAGCTCCTCTGCCCATGTTTTTCTTTTTCTGGGGGGGGGGGAGTTATTCATTTTCTTGTTGAGATCACTGTAAATCTTGGGTATGTCAGGTGTATGATGCACATATATTTTATCCACTCAGTAGGCTGTCTTTTTCATTTTAAGGCTGCTTTCCTTCACTGTATGAAGCATTTTCAGTTTGATGTGGTTTTACTAGTCTACTTTTGCTTTTGCTTCCTTGGAGCACAGAAGATATTTAAGGCAGTTACAACACTCTGTCGGGCATTATAACGATGAATACATGTCATCATGATATATATTCATCAAAGATTTTTGCGGAGCAGGCCCAGAGACCAAGGACCTCAGGCAGGTTCTTCCTTAATTCTTGTCTTTGGTTCTTCCTCAATTCTTGTCTGGAGACCAAAGTTACCAAAAAGCAAGGGATTTATTGATAGCTGGGAGGAAGGACAGGAAAGCTCTCTGAGCAGAGAGCTGAATGGAGAGGGGATCGAGGTAACAAAAGAAAGGACAGAAAAACTCTCTAAGTGGCAAGGGCTCCCGAGTGGCAGTCACTGAGGCACCCAGAAGTAGTGCTCATGTGGGTACAGAGGGCAAGGGGCAGGGATCCTGCCCCTGGTGTTTCTGACATTCTGTCTCTTGCTGATTGGCTGATCCGTGGGGTCTTCTGGGATAACCAGGCCCACTGAGGTTTCCCCCGTCACTCAGTCTACGTTTCCAAAACCAGTTTTAGTCCATTGCTATTGTGCTACCATATGTTTTTGTTCTAAACATTCCACTTTTCATTTCATTGGGTGGCGGGTGGGATCCTCCCGGCATGTGATTGCTTCTCAGTCAGGCTAATAAATGGAATTGGGGCTTGGGAACCCTGTTCCTCACTGTCTGCCTGTCCCTATTTCCTAACTGCTCCTTCAATGATGCCCTTGTCCAAACTCCATAGAATGAACAGTCAAGAATAAACCATGAGTCAAAACATGGGCCATGAGAATTGATGACATGCAGGTTCATCCCATGCAATAAATATGTCACTCTGGTCTTTACATATGATTTGGACATGATCTGTGAAATGTTTTCAAGTTAATAGAATGTCAGTGTGATTTAGTTTTGAAAGCATTATTTCATATAATTTCAAGAATATTAGCATAACACGAAAGGCTAAACACACCCCACCCCACACTCTGCCATCCCCCAGGAAGCCAGGGCATCTTCCCCAAACCATTGAACAATTTATTATTAATCTCAGACTGATCTAGCAATGCTTTTCTCTAGTCATTTCATATTTGGTCATGCCAGGACAGGAGTTCAGAACACAGAATGAAAGGAAAGATTTACAAATCATGAATCTGATAAAGGACTGATGTGCTGACTTTACAAAAGAACATTTAAAATTCAATACCAAGGCCCTCCCCGGTGGTACAATGGGTTAGGATGCAGCATTGCAAGCTAGTAGCAGCCACTTCAGTGAGAGTTCGATCCCTGGCCGGGAGGTGATCCTCATGGTGCAGCCGACCTCACTTGACTTGCCCACTGCTCCCCTCAGCAGTGTATTTTGTCGATCTGCCAGTTCTGCTCCCCGCTCTGTCTCTGGTGAATCCTCTCACAGCCTCTGCAACTATGTCCTGTACTCTGTCCAGTTCTGTATGCATGAATAAATCTTTCAAAAAAAATTCAACATCAGGAAATAACACAACTTTAAAACAGACAAAAACAGTGCTATAAGTTAACACCTCACACACACAAAAAAAAAAGTTGGAAAAAAAACCTTAATGACACTTCATGGAAGAAGAGACGTAGATGGCAAAAAATATGTGATACCCAATATCACTTAACACCAGGAAAAGATCAATAAAAACAAGACTGATAGAAAATTACATACTAACTAGAAGCCAAACCCCCCAAATCACATAATACCAGGTGCTGATCAGGATGCGCACCACCACAAAACTTGTAGAGGGAAAATGCTCTACTTTCCAGTTTCCCAGGTTTTGTTATCCAGGGACAGGAAAGAGAGGTTCCGGGGGAAAAGCTGGAAACCTCACACCCTATAGGGCTCCTCATCTCCTCTTCTCTGAGCCGGGGTTCTCTGACTCTCACAGACCACCCCAGCCCCAGGACACCGCCCCCCAGGACAACCCACTCTGCCCCATTCAGCCCAGCTCAGTCCTGGGGCTCAGCCAGAATCGAGAGCAGCGCCGCAGCGCCCCCGTGTGGCCACAGCGCTGAGCGCAGGAGCCCAGAGCTGCCCTTTCTCCTGCTCAGCCAGGCCCCTCCAAGGCGCCCTGGCTCCCCGCTGCAGGACAGGGATCTGCTCACAAGGGGGCGCCCAAGTCCTGAGCCAGGTTGGGAGTATTCGCATTTCCTCCCTAGAGAGTCTTGTACTCAGGACAGAACCAGGTTTCAAAGTCTTAAGAGCTGATTCCAGCTTCTGGGCAGATGGCCACATTAAGGTCCCTCAGTCTCCTGGATGGAAACTTGGGCCCCAAAGACCCTGTAAGTTGTTTCTGCTTCTGCTCCTAGGGATGAAAGCAGCTGCTCCTGGGCATCAACCCTAAACTCTCCATCCACAGGATAAGGGGAGGTGCCAGGAGAGCCCCCAGGAACCTAGCTGGGAAGATGGGGAGGACCCTGGGAAAGGCAGGAGAGGCTGGAAAAGGAGACATTGTGGGCAGAGATGGAAGGGAGTGGAGGGGAGACTTAGAGAGGGTGGGGTCAAGGAAGGGCCAGCAGAGGGACTCTGTGAGGGAGGGTATGTGGGGTGACCGGCTCTGGCTGGGGCTGGGAGAGTCTGTGTCACCTGGTGGGTGCAGAGGGGGTGGCGCTGTGACTGACCCAGAAACCACGAGTTGGGGCCTTTCCTGTCCTGGCTGGGCTGGGGTGACCCCAACACTTCACTCAGACTGGTGAGAAGACAGATGGTGGGAGGGCAGGTGGTTAAGGGGAGGCCCCCATTTCCTGAGCCAGAACATTCATTTATACACACAAGAACTGGAGTGTAGTTCTTGTATGTATTTATACACACAAGAAGAGGTATGGGCGGGGAGAGAATTCACCAGAGATCGTTGGAGAACAGAGCAGGTGGATCCACTGAGATACACCACTGAGGCGAGCAGTGTGTGTGTGTGTGTGTGTGTGTGTATGTACATGTGTATATATGTGTATCTATATATATATATGTATGTATGTAATGGAATACTAACAGTGATCAGAAAAAAATAAACTCATGTAGACTGGACGATGTGGATGAACTAGAAAGGATTGTGTTAAGAGAAATAAGTGAGAAGGAAAAAATAGAGGGACTGTACTACTTGTTCCCTCTCAGATCCCCCAAAGACACACATGACCCACCACCCCACCTCTAACCACGAGGTCACCTGAGGTGCTGGGCCCTGGGCTTCTACCCTGCGGAGATCATCCTGACCTGGCAGCGGGATGGGCAGGACCTGACCCAGGACCCAGAGCTGGGGACACCAGAAGCGGGGAGGGGTCAGAACAGGGTGGGAAGAGCCCAGGGACTGAGGTGATGCATCAGGGTGCTGTGGTGAGGAGAACTGTGAGGACCAGACTGAGAGAGACTCAGATATTATACAAAACTGACAACAATGATATAAGGAAACAAATAAATTTAAATAATTTAAGTCGATTGCTGACAGCTAGAAAACTCATAAAATTCAATAAACCAGAAGTTCCAAAGTCACAAAATGGGGAGGAGAGAAATCCTGTAGCCCTCAGCCCCACAAGGCAGTGTTAGAGTGTAAAATATTGTTGTGTTCAATAACGACAGAGGCCCATGTCCGATGCAAAAACAAACGAGACTTTATTAGGCCAGCTCGAGCCAGGATCCTTCCTTTACGTGCCCTGTCACAGCAGGCGCACCCCTCAAGGAAGGATCCCGAAGATCTACAGAGTGGGGTTTATAAGGGCAGTTAGTAGGGCTGGGGATTTTCCACTGGGTACGTCTGTCCGTTGGTGGTGGGTGCCTGCAAATTCCTGTTTATCCAGATGTTAGGGACACAGCAGACAGACAGACAGACAGACAGACAGACAGACAGACAGACAGACAGACAGACAGACGCTGGGACCTTATCTTGATCAGGCAGGACTCTAGGCTTATCTCTGGGAACCCACCAGGCCAGCACCTTCCAGGAACAATGGCTCTGGAGGGTGGGAGCTGTCTAGTGGGAACTAACTTTTTACAACATTCCCAACAGGCAGCTGTCTCACTCTAAAGGAAACTGGTCAGGAACAAATTCACGTGAATCACTAAGTGTCAGTGTTGTCAACAGCCCGCCCATCCTCATACTATTCTCCTCACAGCTCCCCATAACTATCAGGGTCCGAGAACTCGATTACCGCGAAAGACAGACCGTCACGCAAGAATGCAATTCGTAAAGTAGAGTTTATTGGGCTGGCTAGCCAGGGTCAAGCCGTTCCCTGCCGGACACGCAGGATTCAGGCAAGACCCCGACCAAAGGAAAGTCAGGGAATATATTGACCTTGTTGGCCGTTACATACGTCAGAGCCCGCGCAGATTCAACTTGGCAAATGGATTCAAGGATTAACAGACGTCACAGCCTGGGTCACAGTTCAAGCACCCAATGACAGGTTTCCAGGAATAGATGTCTCATTTCCTGGTGCCCCAGATCCAATCAGCCTGGGGCACACCACTCCCATTACCCAATCAACCACAAATGCACATTGTCCCTCCTCAACCCATCCTGCACTCTGGGGAATGGGGCGGGGGTGGGGGTGCCTGCCCGAGCCAGTCCAGCCCTGCTCAGCCACCCCCTCCATTCCTTCATAACCTGTGTCCCTGCTCTCTGCCCTAGCCCCTTCCACGCAGGCCTCAGGGTCTCACCTTTAGGGGCTGAAAGGAACATCAGGGTCCTGGGCACTATCGCTGCCTGTGGGAGAACAACACAGACCTGGTCAGAGCCAGGAGACAAGAGACCAAAGGCGGGACTGATGGGGTGACTCCCGCAGGGGCTCCATCTACACTGTCCCAGGGGCTCCATCTACACATGCCCCTGATGCACACTTACCCACAGACAGAGTGTAGATTCCTCTCTGTCCCCCTGTGGGAAGAGACATCATGTGAGACCAGGGAAGAATCAGGTCAGACATCCTAAGGATATTTTTAAAATCTGCACTAGAGGGAAGTTTCCAGAACTGTGACTAAAGCCCCAGGTCAGGACTAGGAAAATAGAGGATATTATGCAGGAGGGAGAGGGGGAACTGGATGAAACCCCTTTGGGTAGCACAGGTGTGTGGCTGGTGCTTCCCATTAACCAGGTGGGGCAAGTTCTCCCTGGGACTTGAAAGCCCCTAATGGACAGGATCCCCGACTCACTCCCTACCTGAGTGCTTCTTCCTCCACATCACAGCTGCAGCCACCGCAGCCCCAGTGAGCACAGCTCCAAGGAGAACCAGGCCAGCAATGAGGTCCCCGGTGGGGATGGAGGACTGAGGAGGGGGCTCTGGAAGGGAAGGGGAGGGGAGACCCTGAGTCCCAGGTCTCATCCTGACACTCTGAGGGGTCCAGCAGGACTCCTGATCCTCCTAAGATGATCCTCTGTGCCCACGTCCCCCTCCTCACCCCATCTTAGGACTCGGGGTTCTGGCAGCCCCTCATGCTGCACATGGCACGTGTATCTCTGCTCCTCTCCAGAAGGCACCACCACAGCTGCCCACTTCTGGAAGGTTCCATTGCCCCCAGGCCTGGTGTCCACCAGTTTCATGTTCTCGGTCAG
>NW_004567225.1:16234-18741 GCF_000260355.1 Condylura cristata | reverse complement strand
TCTGCTCCTGACCTGGGTGGGGTGAGTGACACAGAAAGACAGAGTCAGACCAATAACAAGACCTTGAAAGAAAAATTGATGGTTCTCAAGATGGCAGCCAGGTCAAAAGTTCCAGGGAAGGGTGATTTCTGGCATGGCCTCCCCCCATCAGGAGACATTGGACTCCAAGTCCAGGAAAGAGGTGTCTTTGGGGCGAGTCTCTCTAGTACAGAATATGACACCCAGGGGCTCCTTCACCTCTGACCAGAAAGCAGGTGCTGTTCTGGCCATTATCCCATTTCCCTGTGGGGCCCAGGGTGAGGGAGTCCCAGGCCTTGAGCCCCCCTTACCTGAGCGCTGCAGCACCTCCTTCCCCAGCTCCATGAGTCTGCGGAGCCACATAGGGCACCTGCCCTGCAGAATGGTCCCGACGCGCTCTGCCCTCCCCGACGCCTCCCACTGGCGCTGGGTGATCTGGGCCACCGGGTGCGCGGGGGTCCAGGAGCGCAGGTCCGGGTTCAGGGCGATGTAATCGGCGCCGTCATAGGCTAACTGCTCATACCCACGGAGGAGGCTCCCGTCTGGCCCCACCTCGCAGCCACACATCCTCTGCAGGGTGTGAGACCCTGAACCCCCCTGTGTCAGCCTGGGCTCACCCGGGATCACCCACCCTCTCCCCGTGAACCAGCCTAAACAGAGTGTGAAGCTGCAGGCGGGAGGGTCCCGTGGGCTCTTCCGGGGGAGGGGCCGGGTGGGTTCCCCAGCGTCTAGGGTCAGTGGGACCCTGAGATTCAGAACACAGGAACACACACCCTTACCACACTCACAACCCCTAATCCCCCCATGCCCGCCTTAGGGTGAATGAGGCAGCTCACTATTGTTGCTCTGCTTGTAGAGGCCCTGCAGGTCCTGCAGCAGCGCTTTGAACAACTGAGCCTCGTTCCTCTGCTTCCTGGTCTCCTCCTCCACATCCTCCTGCCTGACCTGCTCCACCCAGGGCCCCCGCGGCTCTGCGCTCTGACCCGGAGAGTCGCTGTCGAACCACCCGAACTGCGTGTCATCCAGGTAGCCCACCGTGATGAAGCGGGGCTCCCCGGGGCCATGCGGGGACATCGCAGTGGAGAAATACCTCAAGGAGTGGGAGCCTGGGGGCGGGAGAGGGAGACCCGGGCTGAGCTGACCCTCCCGACAGTGCTGGGCCCAGGTCCCAGGGAGATGGGCCTGGAGGGGAGAAAGGGGGAAGGGGGGCCTTGAATTACAAAGGGGCAGTGGGCCAAGAAGACTCAGGGGCCCACAGCACCCAGGTGAGGCCAGGAGCGACAGCAGGGTGAGAGCACAAAGGGCCTAAGGGGGTACAAGAGGTTGGGGAGGAGATGGGCCTTACCTGGAGTCCTGCACTCACAGTGGGGTCCTTGATCCCCCTCCTAGAGCAGTTTCCAGCTGGCCTTGCACTCACCTGCCCAGGTCTCCATCAGAGTCAGGGACCCGCAGAGCAGCAGCAGGAGGGTGGGGGGCATCACACCCTGTCCTGGGGTCTGGGGAGTCGGTGGAGACTATTATGGTGCAGGATGACGCTGAGTGTTTCCTGAAACCCAGGGTACAGGAAGAAAGAATGGAGTGAGTGTGGGCTTACCCAGGTTGCACCCCACAGAGCTGTGAGTAGAGACATGATGCTGTAACAGTGACCCCCACAGAAAGTGGGGATCCACATTCCCTCCCCACTCTGAGGAGTGGATTAGGGCTGGAGAAGCAGCCTGGAGGGAGGGAGGAAGCAATAGTGTTTTCAGATGACTGTGACTATTCTCCTTTGATACTAAAATAAAGCTGGAGAGGTGGGAGTTTCTCAAAGGTTATTGGTCATGGGAAACCCAAAATAATACCATGGAATATCTCCTGTTCTGTTCATTTCCATAGGCCTCTCTTGCATATTGGATGGAATTTGTGTTGATGTGATTTTTTTTTTTTTTTTGGTTATTTTTTTTTTTCCGGAGTTTCCTTGGTTTTTCGTTTTTCCCTTGGATTCAATTTTTAAAAAAAAGTTTTATTTTATAATCATAAATCCCAAAAGTAAATTAAGTACTACAAGTTGTCAAGTAGTGATGGCATCGATTTTCCATAATTTTGGTTTTCTCTGGGAGCTTGTGTTTTATCAAGGCAAACTTACTATCAATTCTCAATTATCTTTTGATTTTCCTAAGGAAACAGACATTCATTTGAGGAAAGTGTCTGCTCATTAACCAAATCTAAATAGCTTTACATTTTGTCATTCATCCCTCAGGTAAGGATGGTGTTAAACACAGAGAGTCTGATTCATCACATCAGCTCTTTCCTCAGGATACATGTGGGGATCCCGCAGAGAGCTCTGTGTGCTCACAGGTCAGACGTCACTTCAGACGTGGATCTGAAGATGACACAATTATGACAGTAACTTTAATGCTTTTTCCAGGACATTTTCAAGTGATGCTGTCTTTAACTTTTGTGTCTGCAGGTGAGTGCTGGTGAAGAGTCACTGCTTCTGCAGTTGGTGC
>NW_004567225.1:14245-15205 GCF_000260355.1 Condylura cristata | reverse complement strand
TGTTGTGGTCACTTGCTAAGAGATTTGGTTTTGTGGAAATTGTTAGCAGTTTTACTCAAAAGATAATGGTTTGGACCATGCGGACAGATAAAAGATGGCGTCTGAGGCCCTTGGCTTGCTTCTCTGAAACTTTTGCTTTTGGGCTCCTCCTAAGATTTTCCACTTCCTTTGTTCACTAAAGTTAAGTCCCTAGGACTTTGGACTTTTTTTTGTGTGTGTGACTTCTGCTGTTTTGCAGATCTTGTTAGCATTTCTAAAAGCAATGTTGGGTTTTTCAGAGGTAAGTTCCTTTGACTTTGACTACTCCCTGATCTCTGACTTTATGGGTTTGTAAACCAACAATTAAGAAGGTGGCATTTAACTTAGCAAATGTATGCTTGGATGCAAAGAAAGACTAAGCCTTGATAGGTAACTGGAAATACTGGTAAACTTAATGGATTCTTGGAGATAGCTTGAATTTTTGCAAAGTTTTGATCAGAAAAATTAGAAAAGAAAATATTGATTCTAAAGCGTTTGCTGTTGTGAATTTTGTCTACACAATTTGTTTGGGGCATATTTGCCATTTCAATTCTGGATCTGTTTGATTACTGGTGTAAGACAAGATTCTAAGATTCTGTTTCCTACTGAGGAAGGTCTGTTGTGGAAAGCACTCTTTATAGTGTATGGCCTAACTGTACTAGGTTTTTATACCTGTGGTTTCTCCCTTGTGTGGGGAGGTGCAATCAGTAACTTGTATGTTGAATTTTCCTCTTTCAGCTTCCGTGCCAAAGTGGTTAACAGAAGTAAGGAGATGATGCCTTTTAATTGAAAGTTAACTGCTGATTTTTGATTTTGCTTTTTCAGGTTCTGTTCCAAGAATCCCAAGGATTGCAAGCTTAGTGGCTAAAAAACAAGATGACTGCTTTTGCTTGAAAGTTAACTGTTTTTACTTTTGGTCTGCTGTATAGGACATCCAGGATT
>NW_004567225.1:12628-13125 GCF_000260355.1 Condylura cristata | reverse complement strand
ACAGTGCTATGGAAAGATCTTTTAACTAATAAATGGATGGGACCAGATGTATTAATAACCTCGGGGCGAGGATATGCTTGTGTTTTTCCGCAGGATGCTGACACCCCCATCTGGATCCCTGACAGGCTCATCAGACACTCATCAGACCCAAAGACGTCGCCACCGAAATCGGAAACGGAAACAGACGGCGGTAGCTCGTCTAGCCAAGCGGTTTCGTCGGATGCGCCTTGAGCCACGTCGTAAGAACATCACTTGCACAATGTTAAAGACTTTTACACAAGAAGCCAAGTTCTTGTTGCTTGGTCAGGGAAAGCCCCTGACCCCATTGATGTATTTCCTTGCCTTCTTATCATTGCTTTCTGCCCCTGCACAGGGGGTAGCTTATTGGGCTTATGTTCCAAGTCCCGCCCTCATTCAGCCAGTTGGTTGGCTGGATGAGACGCCCATAAAAGTACTTACTAATGATAGTTTTCGCATTGGGGGATTACAGGACTCCG
>NW_004567225.1:11155-12528 GCF_000260355.1 Condylura cristata | reverse complement strand
GCCAGCAGAACTAATGTATATTTCTATCTTTCTCTCCCCTTGAAACCAAGGGGATTGTAAAGATTGTGGTAGTAATATTTACTACTCAAGTCTATTTTTGCATAACTTCAATAGGGAATTTTGTTCACTTAACCTAAATAAATTGGAAATGTGCTGGAAATGTGTTTCAGTGGCTTTGCTTGGCATTCTCCAGGAACTTCAAATAGAGCTGAACCAAGAAGAGGAGAACCTGCTGCTTTGTTTGTAGGGTTCCAGAGACCCCCAAAGAAGGTGAGGACGCCTCCATCGGCAGGCCTGGACGACCCGTGAAAAATAAAAGTCCTGGTAACCTCTTGAAGAGGAAACTCCAGGTTGAGTCTGCTGAGACTAACGTTGCTTCTGAAGCCTGTGTGGACTGGACATCGATGGTTCGCTCTGATCCTGTAGGGAGGACTCCAGCAAGGCCAGCAACAACAACCGGCTATTTGATTATTCTGCCCTGTGATTTTATACAAAAATAGTTAAAAGCTAACATGTATTTGTAAATCACTTGTGCATATAAGTTGAACAAAGTTGGTCTCAAGCTTGAGAGAACCTTTTAAACAGCTTTTAAAGTTTTGTTATGTTGCTATGATTTTGATACGAAGTTGTTTTTTTTTTCCCTTTCATATTCACTCAAGTGCAAGACGCTTAACAGAAAGTCAATGTTTTGGGAGCCCGACCGCCATTTTGCCTTCCGGGGTTTAAAGCCTGTTGACTTAAGACAGAGCCCGTTGACTTAAGACAAATGTTTAACACACCTAGCTAGCTGCATTAGCACATCACGCTTTACAGTAACTGAAACCTCCAGGTGGCCAGAAAGATTGCACAAACGGACCAAGAATGTGCTTATCAGTTCCTGGAGTTAGGAGGGTGGGTGGTCTTAATAGGAAACACAGAGGGAGCATTCTGCTGGGGGAAGGGCATTGTAAAATGTATAATAAAAACTACTGCCTGTGAACAATCGGAGCTCTGTCCTGAGTACTGCTCAGCCCTGGCATGTCGGTTTCTGAATAAACCTGCCTCTGCTGGATTTTAGTGTCTCTGATCTCGTCATTTCTGCGTTTTCTTGGGGATTGGAATTCCGAACTCAACACACTAATGGACTATTTTCCACTTATGGCTGTCATATTGGACATTCATGGACAATGTTGGTGACTGACTGTACTCTAAAAATCTGTGCCACCATAGATAGAGTGGTATGAAAATCAAAAGGGGGGAATTATAACAGGTACTGGTTTATGGACTCCACCCCTACTCCAGATGCTGGAACTCCAAATCCCATCAGTACCAAGAAGAAGCACGCCGGGACGTGAGGGCGGAGCTGAGCAGCCAGGTTGGGATAAAACCGGACA
>NW_004567225.1:9359-10300 GCF_000260355.1 Condylura cristata | reverse complement strand
AACAAAGGAAGTGGAAAATCTTAGGAGGAGCCCAAAAGAACAAAAACTTCCAAGTTTCAGAGAAGTGAGCCAAGGGCCTCAGAGGCCATCTTTAATCTGTCCCATGGTCCAAACCATTATCTTTTGAGTAAAACTGCTAACAATTTCCACAAAACCAAATCTCTTAGCAAGTGACCACAACATTGTACACATAGACATAGAATTTTCACAAGGACAAGCCAGTTTTTAACAACAAATCTGCATCTGAAAATAACTAGAAACAAAAACCAAATGTGCGTTCAAGGTAGTCAGTGCCACGGGGAAGCCAAGTTTCCACATAGGGCTGACTAACCACAGATGGCTCTAATCCTACAACGTTCGGCGCCATATCTGTTATACAACAGCAAATCTGTTAGAGGACAGGGGAGAGAGGCACCCCTGAAGCCCCAAAAACCTGCCAGCTCTAAGTAGGTTCTGCTATCTGCCGCAACAAGACAAACCATATAAAACTTTAATGAAAAGGGACTTTAACACAGTGAATATACAATATGGTACACAAAGAATATAACTTCTAAATCAAACACCTGAAGTTACCCATCCCCTTGTGGGCAAAAGTCAGCCCAAAAGGGATTGGCCCAAAGCAAGGTCTGAAAGCTGCCACAAGACTAAAGCACCTTATGGCCGGGACCAAGGAAAAGGGTCAGACATGGCCAGACAAATCTGGAAGGAAAAGAGCAAACTCAAAATCAATATAAACACTGCCATGGTCACCTCCCTGCAGGTATTGTTACAGGGCACCCCAATGTGAATTGGGTTGCCTGCCTGTTGGTCTTCACCCGTACGCTTATGATTCAATTGTATTATGGACATACTCAAAAGGTTAAATAATGGATTTATTTATAAGGAGAAAGGTAAAGGAATAACCCAGGGAAAGAGGGAGAGAAACACAGGTTAACTAGGAT
>NW_004567225.1:3127-4394 GCF_000260355.1 Condylura cristata | reverse complement strand
AGTCAAAACTTAAAGGAGCCCGTGGAGCAGTGAGCTAGACTCTAAACAGTCTCTGTCTCTTCCTGGTGTGAGGCGCTCTCTGTGGTTTTGATTTGCTCTTCCCTGATTACAGCGATGCTGAACATTTTTCCATAGACCTATGGGCCCTTTGCATTTCATCTTTGAAGAAGTGTCTTTTTAGCTCTTCAGCCCACATTTTGATTGCACTGTTTGTTTTTTGAGTTGTGCGAGCTCTAGCTGATAATTTGTGACCAGTCCCTAGTCAGTGGTATTGTGCAAGTTGTCTCCTAGTTGCTTGAGTGTGTCTCTTTGTTTTGGTTAATGCCTCTTTCTGCAGAACAAGTTTGTTTAACACATTTGTCTACTTGTATTCAAGGGAAAAGAAAGAACTTTCCTAAGAAGATAACATGGAAGTTAAGCACCAGGGGGTTTGCAAGGCAGAGGCCTCTTGCAGTCTCCCCACCTCCACATGCTGCCTCACAAGGAGGCGCCCACCCCCTGTCTCCTTGCCAGGCCCTGCCCACCCCTTATTTGTCCTCCCTGGTATAAACACCTGCCTCTGCCCAGAGCAGGACAGGGTCTTTCAGACACGGGTGGGCTGCTCTCTGTTTGTAGACAAATCAAAGTAATTTTCTTCTCCTCAAGTGTTTCCGATTTTTGACTGAGATGATGGAAGCCAGTTTTCAGTATCAGTGTCCAGTAAATTGCAATGTTAAGAGAAAGGGTGTCTTGCAACAGTAACACATGTCCTTGGGCACAGATAAGAGCCACTCATTCTGTAGATTTAAAATCTCCATAAAACTAGAATATTCTCCTTTAAGTTTTATTGATATTCCTAGTTTGATCTTGATCTCACTTATACTTAGAAATGGCCTAGATCTGATTTTTTCAAGTATTTATTTGTTCTTTTAACAGGAGGGAATTCCGTATCTTTTTTTTTTTAAGGACTTATTTATTCATACAGAGCTGGGGTACACGCCACAGGTGCAGGGGCTTCGAGAGAATTCACCAGAGACAGAGTGGGGAGCAGAATAGGCAGATCGATGAAGTACACTGCTGAGAGGAAAGCGGTGAGACAGTGGAAACATACTTCATTGTATGCTGCGGACCAGCGCAGCGGGAGCAGGAGACAAGTTTCAGGGATGGCAATTCTGGCACAGGGTGGACAAGGATTAGGTTGAGTGACAGGCACGACTTCTAGGAGTGCATATCTGAATGTATTTAATTTTTAAGAGTGCAGAGCATTTATAAAATTTTTCTTGGCAAG
>NW_004567225.1:0-496 GCF_000260355.1 Condylura cristata | reverse complement strand
AAAGGCAGATGTGGGTGAGATACCTGTAGGGAGGTGCCTATGGCAGTGTTTATCTTGATTTTGATTTTCTCTTTTCCTCTCAGATTTGTCTGGCCATTTCTGACCCTTTTCCATAAGTCCTGGTTTTAGGCTTGTGGTGGGCTTTCAGGCCTTGCTTTGGACCAACCCCTTTTGGGTTGACTTTTGCCCATGAGGGGATGGGTAACTTCAGGTGTTTGATTTAGAAGTTATATTCTCTGTGTTCCATATTATATATTTACTGTATTAAAATCCTTTTTCATTAAAGTTTTATATGTTTTGTCTTGATGCGATGGATGGCAGAACCCACTTAGAGCAGGCAGGTTTGGGGCTTCCGGCCTGTCCCTCTCTCTCTGTCCTGTAACAAAATGAGGGGCTATAAGTCCTGTGAGCATATTGAGGACACAGCTCTGGGACTGGAAACAGCACCCCCTCCACCTGGGGGATGAAAGATCAGAAATTCACTGACCCCTAAACA
>NW_004567224.1:65655-66847 GCF_000260355.1 Condylura cristata | reverse complement strand
GGGTGACCCAGCTGGCCATGTGCTCAGTGTGCTCTTCTTACCATAGGGCTCCTGAGGAGTGGAGTGGGGTCCGAGTCTCTTCCTGCAGCATATCCCTTGCCGACCAAGTTGTCCCTCTAATCTCTGATGTTGGTCAGGAAAAGGACTCCTGAGGCCTGTGAACCAATGGGGAGCAGGAACTGAAACTGGAGACAGGAGTCAAATGTGAATTGTCTTGACTGGTAGAAATCAGTAGAACAGTAGAAATCTGTTGAGGACATTAGCTAGTGTGGGAGAGAACATGGGCGCTGGGTATGTGGGCTGGACGAGGGTGCTGTGGTGATGCAGGGGGACTAAGGGAAGGAGACCCAGGGGCCTTATAAATTCCACTGAGGTATATTGACTTCTGAGTTCATGAGCACAGCTGCCTGGTTTGATAAGAGGGCAGAGGACTGGGCAGGCAATCGGGCCCCCAAGCTGCTGTGAGGAACATGGGCAGAGGCGGCAGGAGAGCAGCTGTTGCTCTTCAGCCTAATCTGAAAAGCAGCACACTGCACTCCCCACACCCAGACACCAGGTGTCAGGTCAGCACAATTCAGGTAAAACCGCCAGAGAAGCCCAATGCCATGACAAAGGGGGCATGAAGGAGAGTGTTTTGGGGACAGTGAGGGCCCACAGCCTTGACTCAGAGTCACCTGCCACGGGTGCTGTTGGGGAGGGAGCCAAGCCTGATAGCCAGCAGCTGTCCAGGTGCATGCTGGGCTGCGCCTGAGAATACCCGCCTGATGGGCAACACTGCCCTGGTGATCAGACCTGAGTGTGTCCTGTACCCCGGTGAGGCTTTCACAGGACTTTTGAAGTTAGATGGGTTTCACTAAGACAGAAAATGTTGGGGTTTTGTATTAAAACCAGCTTGATACTCAGCATTATTTTATTGATGAATAGACACCATTTATATTTGATACAGTGATATCTGTCTTACCATTTTGCTTGTATTTTTTGTGGATTTTTTCCTTGCCTTATTCTAGTCTTTTAAGCATTTTCTTTCACTTCAGGCTTTTTGTAGTATTATTTTTAAAGTTGGGATTTTGTCTTAATGGATTTCTGCAGTTTCTGTTTGTCTGAGAATTTCCTTATTTTTTTCCCTCATAGAAAAAACAAAACTTTGCAGGGTTAAGTATTCCTGGTGGCAGCTGTTGTCTTGTACTTTGTT
>NW_004567224.1:63792-64016 GCF_000260355.1 Condylura cristata | reverse complement strand
TGCTCTGCTCCTTTAAAAATCCAGGCGGCGGGAAGCTAGCTGCAGAGGGAAAATGGCCTGAGGCTGCAGCTGCTACTGCTAGGCAGCCTTTTGTCCCAGCCCTGCTACAACCCTGGAGATAAACTGAGACAATTCAGCTAGGGAGGGGAAACCAAATCGTGGGCAAAGTCTGCAGCTCAGAACCAGAGACCTGAGAATAGCCGCAGACCTGTTGCTGACCTTTG
>NW_004567224.1:44530-45046 GCF_000260355.1 Condylura cristata | reverse complement strand
CTCCTTCTTAAGAAAACCTAGTTTAAAAAAAAATCTGATGTCAGCGATTAACAACCTAATACAGATTTAGCACAAGTAATTTTGTCTCTGTTTTTGCAGACCAATGTTGTTTTTCTGCCTTCTTTTTATTCCTACCCAGATGTGGACAAATCCAGTTCATCTGTGATGCTTACATTTAGACTCTACTTAATTATAAGAATCTTAATTATAAGAAATTGGCATTTCAGGGCAAATCTTCTGCCTTGAGACTGCTGAGATGACTGCACCCTGCCTGTTCTGTGTCCTATATGAACCTCTGCTCTGAAGCCTCATCATATTATATAGCCTGGGATCATGGCAGTGGTTGATTCATGAAGAACAGGACAGGTTCGTTGCCATCTGGGGAAGTTTCTAGTTCTCTAAAAGAATTATTTAGCAAAAGAAAGAGATTCATCCATGAATAAACTTCTAAAGTTCTCTACTAACAGCATTCAACTTCTTGATAAATACCTGTAGAAAAACTATCCTGACTTCTAG
>NW_004567224.1:41651-43965 GCF_000260355.1 Condylura cristata | reverse complement strand
GGTACGACTTTTCTGACCACAATGGACATTCTGTGAAACTCACCTAGGAGCATAAATTTCCTCCCTTTCCTTCAGAAACTGTGTGTGATCTTGCGTTCTTTAATTTCTCTGAACCTTTATCTTGTGCTGTCAACCAGCGAAATCTGTGTCCCCTGACGCTGGGGTCACTTTCCAGTTTCAAGGAGCCCATTCCCCCATTGCAGATGCCACACGCCCAACACTGGTCACAGACCTGGGGTAAGTCTCTGCCTCTACCCTCCTTCCTGGGAGGCCCTCTGTCCTTGGCTGTCCGACCTTTGTTGGAGCTAATAGACTGCCTGTCATTGACTGTTCTGGGAAATTTTGAGGATTCATGCCAGTGGATCCACTGATCCTCAGAGGTGTCAGGGATGCTTGTCTCTCCAAGGTGTTCTTTTCTGGTATTAGACAGGATGTACAGACATACCGTCTGCTTAACATTGCTTGGCCTGCTGAATGCCAGCCCCAGTTTATGGGACGCGGCATTCTCTTACTGGCCTACTGAAGGGATAGGTCTCAGATTTACAGGATGTTGTTTTTATGAGTCTATTTTCCACTGGAAGGGACTGGTCAGGCTAGTCATAAGGACTGTCAATTCTAAGCCTGATTCGGTCACCACTTCATCTACGCATCTGCTGGGGCTACAAAATGAAATTTTGCTTGAATTCCTCATTTTTATGCAAACTATCTGCTCTCAATATGATTTAGAAAACAGCTCCAGGAGGCAAGAATATGGCAGCTTAACTTTTTGGTCCTATTGGCCTAAGCAACTTCTGTCCAAGCAATGAAAAATGGTCAGAAAAGACTTAAAGCCAGGTTTACCTTCTTTTGTTCTCCCACCCCCACAAAGTTACTTCCAAGTTCTTATAGCTCCCAAGACTCCTCAATTTAACCCTCTCAGACCTGTTTCTCCGATAAGAAACTGCCTCTCCACTGGATACCTCAATTCCTTCTCTGAAATTCCAGGGTCTTTATCATCATCACCCTCAACACCTCAACTCTCACCTAACAGACACTCCGTTCCTTCCCCTTCAGCTTGAGCCTGTTCACCCTGACCGGACCACAGCCTCAGCCTGAACTACTTCAAAATCCAACACCTGGCTCTCCATTCTAAACACCAAGTCATCATAACCACTCACAGGACGACCCTCCTCTGCCCCCTCAGAAAGCTTGCAAGAAATGAAAGGGTAGCCAGGGTTCATGATCCCTTCTCTCTAGCTGATCTCTCTCAGATTGAAAAGCCCCTTGGCTTTCTTGATTTTGCCAGCAAAACTACAAGTGGTCTGAGATCACTTACTTTCAAACTTTTTCTTTTTTTCTTTCTTTTTTTTTTACTCTCTCCTCTGTCTTCCCTTCTCAAATCCTGCTCTACCTTCCGAATCCTCTTAGCAAGGATCTGTAAATATTTCACTTCCTTATTTCCTCACAAAAGAAAGCTTCTCCAGAGTGCTTCTCACTATGTGTTACCTCATCAATCACATCCCACCCGCAGTCCCAACATCCATTAGTCATCTCCTCCACCTGAGGATTTCTCTTCGTCTCCTGTTCTCTGGTTGGCAATTGCCCTCCCATACCACCCTCTGCTCACTCCACTCCTTTTATCTCCCAGTGACACTTCTCTAAAGTCTGCCCTTGCCCTCAAAAAAGCATCACTCTGAATCCCATCTTCACTTGTCTGGGACTAATTTACCACTCTCCCTGGCTTCTCCATCCACTCAGCCAGCACCCCCAAATCTCTCACAAACCCCTCCCTCTCCTGTCTCTATTCCCTGCTCTCCTCCTGCAGCTCACATCCTATCCAAAACCAAAGCCTCCACACCCTTTCCCTTTTGTGGAAAGAGGCTGTGTTAAAGGTGTGGTTCTGGTCCACGCTCTATTCTCTATGGCTGAAATTTCCACATGAAAATCATTTGAGATCCTTTTCTAAGCACTCCTCCACCAACACTAAGGCTTAAGGATTTCTCCCCTTCTCTTGTTCTCTGGTTGGCAATTGCCCTCCCATACCACCCTCTTCTCACTCCACTCCTTCTTTTATTTCCCAGTGAGACTTCTCTAAAGTATCCTTTGCCCTAAAAAAAAGTATCAGTCTCAAGCCCAGCTTCACTTGTCTGGGACTAATTTACCACTCTCCCTGGCTTCTCCATCCACTCAACTAGAACCCCCAAATCTCCCACAAACCCCCCTTCTTCTCCTTAGGACATGGCTTTAATATGGCCATATCCTTAGGCTTAGGATATGCCTTTGCATGACACTGTGTCATCCTGTCTTCCACATTTACTGCTGATACCGAGAACAG
>NW_004567224.1:38793-41251 GCF_000260355.1 Condylura cristata | reverse complement strand
TGGGATAAGCATCAGCCAACACTTTGCCTACTGCACTAGTGCTGCCACAACTGGGGACAACAATGTGTGTGGGGGTGATTGCCCTACTCTGGCACCCCAAGGTAGGTCTGTCCCCTCTTCCCACAGTCAGCATAAACAGGCATGGCATGTCTCTTGGGCTTCATCACAGAAGACTGAGGTGGCCCGAGCTCATCTAGCCCATCAAGGATCACCTTGAGGGGGCCAGGGTAATGCTACATGTAGCAAGTAAAGATATCATTGTCATTGGCACAGGAACTACTACTTGGTTCTTCCCACATATGCTGGTACAACTTTTCCCTCTCAGATCTCTGTGATGGGTATCAATGCTGGCCAGAACATCCACACACACGGGGAATGATCTCATGTGCATTGTTCAACTGCTCTTTTACACACTCCTTCCTTGTTCTTCCATTTTAACCTATACATCTTCTGGGAAACAAATAAATAAACCTTCTGTGCCAGCTTCATGCATCTCTTTCTTACATCACTCCCACCCCCAATTCCATACCCACTGCATGCCTTTCCCTGCTGTTTTTCTCTTACCCTGTTTGCTACCAGACTTGTTTGTGCCATCAGATCCTTCTAGAAGTCACCCCTGGGTAGTCACCCAACACCCCTGTCAATGTCACACTTGAAAATGCCTCCATGCTGGTTACAATATCCTTCAGATGCAGAAAACCTCCTCTGGACTCTCGGCTGCTTCATCTTTTGAATCTTTATTTCCATCTTCTCTCTCAAAACGAAATCTCTAACAAGGCTACCCAGGTGACCTTCACAAACCCTTGGCCTCCAAGGCCTCATCCACCCACATTTACTGCTTCAAAAGGCTCTGAATTCTGTCACTCTAGCTTTCCACAAAAACAAGCAGCTCTCCTACCTCTTCATCCATGGGTCCAGGCCCTTGGATTCCTTTGTCCAAACAGAAGTGACACACAAGGTCCAGTGGCCTACTTACCAAAACAGTCGATCAGCAATCCTCTCAGGTCCAGTACTCACACACTCTCCCCAAGATCTGCTCTACATTGCATTTTCTCTCCCCTAACAACTACTTGGCTGCTCCACACTCAAATTCTCTTTACAAACAAACAAACAAAAGAAAAATCCACTCCATATTTCCCCTTAGGAAAGAGATATTCTTCTCCCAGTAAATGACTTCACATCTTTAGCCGAAAAATCAAAATATAATCTGTCATGATTTAAAACGCTAATACAGTGAGGTGTGAGGTTACAGGAGAAAAATGTTGGAAACAAGTAATTTGAAGGTCTTAGGAATCAAAAGAAAGTGTTAAGTCAGAGATAGGCAATGGCAAGGTGAAATAAAAAAAAGTGCTCAATGGCCAAGATAGGTAAAATGAAATGTGCTACAGTGACTTTCTAAGCTTATTGTCAATACTTAAATCCAAGTTTTAATGACTTTTCATCTACCTTGAAGACACTTTTACCATTTTTGTAAATTTTAGACTTGAGGACTTGCTCATAATTTTGTGTCCTCTATAATAGTTAAGGCAATAGTACCTCATTCATTCAAAGCCCCGCCAAGACAAATATCTGGGGTGTCTGCCACTTTTTTACTCAGCCCCAAATCTGGCGTTTCTGCATCTTGCTTTTATTAGCTACCTAATCCGGGGTGCCTGCCCCTTGCTTTTTTCAGCCACCTTATCTGGGGTGCCTTCCTCTTTCTTCTCAGCAACCTATTCCTGGGAGATTGCATCTTGCTTTTGTCTGCCACCAAATCTGGGGTGTCTGCCTCTTGCTATTTTCAACCACCTAATCTGAGATTCTGCCTCTTTCTATTGTCAGACAATAATCGGAGTGACAGCGTCTTTGTTTTCTCAGCCACCTAATCTGACATGTCTGCCTCTGGCTATCCCACTCCACCTTACCTGGGGTGTCTGCCACTTGCTGTTCTCAACCACATAATTTGAGTTTCTGCCATTTTCTTTTACCAGCTACCTAATCCGGCGTGTCTGCCTCTTGCATATCTCTGCCACCTAATCTGGGTGTCTCCCCCTTTATTTTGTCAGTCAACTAATATGGAATGTCAACCACATGGTTTTCTTTGCCACCTAATCTGGCATGTCTGCCCCTTGCTTTTCTCTGCCAGCTAATCTGGGGTGACTGCCTCTTTTCTCTGCCTTTTATTCTGGGGTGCATTCCTTGCTTTTCTCTGCCACCTAATATGAGGTGCCTGCTACTTTCATGTATCTGCCACATAATATGAAATGTCTTGTTGCTTTTCTCTGTCATCTAATTTTTGATTCTGCCCCTAGCTTTTCTGATCCAATGAATCTGAGTGCCTGCCTCTTTCTTTGGGAGCCACCTAATCTGGAAAATGGCCTTTTTCTCTGCCTCGTAATCTGGGGTGACTGTTGTTTTGTCCCAATTTCTGTGACCGGCCTCAAGAAAGGGAGGCAAAAGGCAAAAATGCTGAGCAAGC
>NW_004567224.1:32963-37577 GCF_000260355.1 Condylura cristata | reverse complement strand
CCCATGATGGGCAGGCTGGAACAGGCAGGGTCAGAGGAAGAAGCGGCTGCCTGATGCTTCTTACCAGATTTCAGAGGGGATGTATGGGGACTAACAGGACCATCAAAATTTATGGGGGCCCTCTTGAGGCCTTCTGTGTGGGTGGAATGGCCTTCAGTGGGGGAATGGCCTTTTGGCAGCACGCCTGTGCTGTGTGCTGGTAACTTGTGCTGATGACTGAGATCCCTGCGTGGGCTGGGCAGCCTGTCTGAAAATGACAGCCAGGGAGGGCGGCATAGTGTCCATATAGATTATATCATCAGGGTCCTTGGCTGTAGTGGTCGAGGGGCCAGCCATGGACTGGTGGGCAGGACAGCAGGCAAAAGGGTTTTGGTAGAAGGACCAGGGGAAGTGGAAGGTAGGACAACGGGAGGGGGAGAATCCACACACATGGGCACTGGGGAGTCATTTTCACAGGTATGGGGCTGGAGAAGGGTTGAGGGGACCTGCGATACGGGAGATATCGACATCGCTGATGTTTTCACGATGAACGTATTGGTTGTGTTACTCGGTGTCACCTTCCAGATGGGATTGCAGCTGCCCAGTATTAAGGAATCAGTAGCAACAGGTGATGATGACAGTTTGAGGTGGAAGAACAAATACAACTGGCCTGACTGATATGTCAGCCAGCATGGGGATAGTGGCAGTGAGCTGCGGAGTGGTTAGGTGTAGTGAGGAGAAGGAAAAGGGAGGCTGAGTGGCACTAATGTCTGCAGTGGCCACGGCAGCCTCTGAGATCTTGACCTGCTGCCCCTCAGAGTCCATCCGGGTGCCTATGTTACTGGGCAGAGTTAGAGGGAGCAGCTTAGGTGGTGAGGGCATCTCATCTCTCTCACACAGCAGTGACAGTGGCCCGGGCAGTGGTAGTTTTAAGACTAAAGATATTTTACGCTTAGTGGCCCTTCTGCCTACAGATTCAGTTGAAGTGGGGGCTGTAGTTTTCCTACCTAAAGTATCCGTCCCGGGTATCACCTTCTGGGACACCGAGTCTTTTGCAGACCCTACGCTTTCTGCTGTGGACCAGTGGGATGAGGAGAAGTGGCTGTGGGCTAGAGTGGAGAGAATCATATCCTCCACAACGGGCTCTGTGGTAGGCTGCTCCTCCCCAACAGTGTCTTCCCTGGAGCTCGTAGGAGGCACATGGGGCTCCTCACCCACGCTATCTTGTCTGGGTGTGGGATAGAGATCCTGAGGCTCTGGAGAAGGTCTGGTGGCAGAGAGAACCCCGTTGTCCTCACGTGGAGATGGCAAAGCCTGGCGTTCACTTTCTACAATGTTCCCTCTAGCCACGGCTTCCACCTTTGCCATGGTGGTACTTTTTCGGAACCTCACCTCTGGCCAACGTCTTGGGGAGATGCCACTGGAGCTTTGTTGTTTGTGGGTCCAAATCCTTGCTGAGTTGTTGCTGTCAAGAGAGCTAGTTGACGTCGCAGTGGTGGTAATGGTCTTGCTCTCAAGTGCCCAAACATCATAGAATTATGAGCAGACAGGACAGGTTTTTTGAGGGGATCCCCCAGGTACACTGTGGGGAGACTCCCCACATGGCTCCACTGGCTGGATATTATAGGATAATCCCTCTGTGGGCTATTTGAATCCAGGCAATTGTTGTTTCAAGTGTCTGGGAGCAGGCCAGGGTGCGGGTACAGGAGCAGGAGCTGGGGCTGGGGCTGGAGCAGGAGCCGGTAGGTGGGGCAGCACATTGGAACAGGATGTTGGTTGGGTAGACCAGGTGGGTGCTGGCGGGGCAGGGGCTGGTGGCGGAACACAGGAAGGACTTTGCTTAAGAAATTGCCCATTTAGAGCTGTTTGTGCGCCTAACACTCAGAGTGTCCAGTAAGAAGCTTGGAAAGCCTCTCCTCTGCTTCTCTCCACCCGGAAAATGCAGTACAATCTGGTTACCTGAGGGATGATGACGTTCCGATGACGTCACGAAAGAAGTGCAGGATGGCCACAAGATTGTGGTGGCCATGTCAAAGGGCAAAGTTCAAGAGCCAACAATCCTGTTGTGGGTTCTCCCAATAAATTAGGTGATGACATCAGATGGGTCTCTCTGTGGGGACTGTTGGGGCCCTCAGGGTGCCATCTGCCAGACTTACCCCCTCCTGCACAGGGTTAAGCATTCTGTGTCTCCATTTCTTACACAGCCGTTGTGCTCTGCTCCCTTCCCCTTCATAGCTCCCTAAGTACTAAGCCTTCAGAAAAGGAGGCAAGACCTCCTTTTTAAACTTAGGCCCCCTCCTATTCTTTACTACACCCCTGTTTTCTCATTTTCCCATTGTGACTAGTATCTCTGCACCCCTTCCTACCCCATTGCCTGCTGCAGTGCTGCAGCAGACCTGATGGTCTGTGGTACTCATGACTGGACAGTGCACCCACATCCCTTTCCACTGGGTATATTCTCTGCCTTCACATAAGTTTTGTAAAACAACTTTTAAAATTTTGACATTCCTTAGGTCACACTGGTAGAAGTGACTCTACCAAGCTTTGAATTTAACCTGTGGGAATCCAGAATTCTTTCTCTAGACTCTAATCCCTCTTTCTAGTATCATGAGTTGTCTGTCAGTTAGGGGTGGGGGAGGAGGCAGTTTGTAGGGTATTTATACCTGCGTAAAATGAGCTCATGCACTCTCCAACTCAGTGATCACTGTACACAGCATATTTTAGTGTCAGAAGAAACAGATCAGGAGTCACAATTGTCGGTATTACACCATTTCACACTGCTCATTGTGCCTTGTAGGCTGACTTGGTTCCAGTTTGAAAAGCTCAAGTATGTAAAGAATATATTGCACATGAATTGTAGGCTTTCATGAAACAATTCATCAAATGGATTATACCATATGGATCTGAAGCCAGTTTCCCTGTCTTTCCTGGCATTTCCAGGTATTCATGCCTACCAAATGTGTCCTATACTGTCCATTAAAAACGGCAGAACAGTGGATTAAAATAATCTAATGCATGTTGGTCGTTATAAGCACATAAATCGCTGTGTGCTATGATGTATGTAGTGACACCTAAATGTGTCCTTACATAATCTTATGCCCAAGAGAGGAGACATGTTCAGAATACACAAAGTTTGGAAGATCCAATATACAAGAAATACTTGAAAAGTCCTGGCCTACATATAGCTTTACTTAGTGTGAATCTTCTTTCTTTAGCTTATTGCCATTGTTTTTATCTCTCAGGGTTGTTTTGTATTAGGCATATGACATGCAGAAACAAGTGACACACTGGACACACTGGACACACTGATAAATAGAAATATGCATATATATTTTTTTCAGTTAAAAATATATTTAATGTAATGTTGGACACAATTTGTATACTACAAATTTAGTTTTATTCTTTTCTCATGAGATTAGTTTTGATAGTATATTAGAACAAATTTGGACTTCCATCTCCCAACAAAATTTAAAATTGGTTAAGATACAAAATCTTTTGCACGCATCCAAACAATTTTGAAAAATGAGAAATATAAGCCCTGTTCAACCTCTCCAGAAACAGAAATGATTTCCACTTACAGTATTTAACCATAGTCCTTGGTAGTGTTGAGGGGCAACAAGGTACAGTCTGATGATCCTGTTTGTTTAAACAAAAATAGCCAGTCAGTACACATTTTCGCCAAATAATTTCCCATGAATTATTAAAAAGAGGGTCACATCTTGAGTTTATTTGCAAACAATAGGTTATAATCATTTCACTTTATTTTTTTTCCAAAGAAGAATAACTTATTTGACTGTGGTGAGTGTTAGGACTTAGAGATATTAAAATGAACTTGGAAATTAAAAAGAGTATCCTCAAGAAATCCACCTCTTGATTTTCCTTATCAAATGGAAATAGGTGGAGAGAATTTGGTGTTAGAGGGAAAGTATAATTTCCTCTGCTATCCAAAAGTAGAATATTTCTATTGTGTATTATTTGGTAGGTTATTTTGGAGATTCTGGGAATGGAGACATTTTACATATTTATTCATGGCAATAATCTCCTCAGAATCCAAAAATAACATACATATTCTTGTTTTGGATAGCAAGGAAAACCTCTAAAGAATATTCTCTTTCTTAGCCTTGTGAGGTAAAATAACAGGTCAAATGGTTATTTTGAGATAATTTGCCTTGGATGAAGAAAACATGTTGAGATAAAACTTGTCAAGAAAACAGTTTCAAAATAGAATTTAAGAGCTAAGAGAATATTTTAACAATAACAACACTAAATAGTTTTCAGTGAGATTGCTTTCAAAGTGACAATTTGTAAAGCAGCAATATCTAGTCATATGAAATGAAACTGAGTGTGGAGCATTGAATGGAAATTTGAAATTGCGACAATAACCATAGCTGACAACCTGTGTTTGAGCATTCCTTATGCCTGTTTTCTCCACTTACTTAAATATTACTTTATAATTCAAACAATTAACTGGGGAAAACTGAGCAGCCTGTGGATTGCACTAAACAAACTGATGTTCTCTAGAATAATTTTGTACCCTTGATTTCAGTAACTCTTCTCTCTTATGTCCTCTACTACAATCAGTTAAAGCATATTGGCTTTTATTCAGCTCCTCCTTAGGACTTTTTTCCCTTAAAT
>NW_004567224.1:27017-32758 GCF_000260355.1 Condylura cristata | reverse complement strand
TTATGTAGTCATCCACAAAGCCTTATATTGCCCTACCAGAAAGACTTGATGGTGCATGTTTGTCCTAACATTGCAGTAAAATTTCGTGTCAACTACCATGGCAACAAAAACAGATCAAATTCAATCTTTAGGCACACAAGATACACTTTTTAAATGTTTTTTTTTTTGCAGTTACAACCGGTCTTCAGAGGAACGCATCTGAATCTTAGTAGTGAAAGTGAAGAGTCAATACTGAAGTTCAATCACTAAGTGAACCCAATTAAGTTTAATACATTCTGCTTAAATGACTTCCATTACATAACATCTTGAGTGACAGGATAACCTCTTCTTAAACTTTTTTACAAGGCAAGTGTAGATGCCTCTAAAACATGTCTGAGAGAGAATCTTGACTTCACTCCATCAAAACACATTGTAAAGGTCCAAAATCACCCAGTTGTCCCTCGTGACAAAGAACAGGACCAGAGATGCACAAACAAGCAGAGTTTATTAAGCCAGCTAGCTGGGGTCAAGTCTTCCTGCAGAGCAAGTCCCAGACCATAGGAATGTCAGAGAATATATATAAGCCCTTTTCAGCCATTACATACGTCATAGCCTGTGCAAACTCAAAGAGTAACAAACTTCACAGCACTCAAGTACAGGTTTCTAAGAACAGATGTCTCAGTCATGAGTCAGGAGCTGATATCAGGGTCTAGTTTCAGCTGGTTCCAGGAGCTGGCACCAGGAATGCGATCTACCTGCCCTTCTTTCTGAGCCCAAGGTGAGTTAGAGTCCCAGACAGAGGGGCCTAGGCAAAGGGTCTTAACATTCCCCCTTTTTCTGATCAGAACGAGGTATTATCCTCGTTGGGTCCAGATGTTGGAATCCCAAGATACCGGTCTCTGAGCACCATAAGTTAGACTGTGCTCATGTACTCCTTAATGAATGCCACCAACCGGTTGAGGATGCAAGGCCCAACGGTGAGCAATAGCAGGAGTACCACGAAGGGGCCTGCCAAAGTAGAGAGTAAGGTGACCATCTCAGGGACGATTAAACCATGACTCAAATTATCCCTCCTGCAGCTCACACTCTCGTTTATGCTTGGCGAATGCTTCTCTGAGCTTAGCCATGAGTCCCGGGCCACACCCATATGATCAGCATAGAAGCAACATTCTTCACCTAGGGCAGCACAGAGTCCACCTTGTTGGAGAAACAGTAAGTCTAACCCATGTCTATTTTGCAACACTACCTCCAACAAGAAGGTAAGGGATTTTTCAAGGTGTGAGATGGAAGTCTCAATTCTTTCTAAATCCTGGTCTATGGCTGCTCTCAGGGAGGTCAAACCATGCCTTTGAGTCATCATGGAGGCCATTCCGGTCCCCACACCAGCAATTCCTAGGCCAAACAGAGTGGCTATAGTGAGGACTGTGAAAGGCTCTCATATGGCCCTGGCATGAATACCTGCAAACCAAGAGGCATAGAAGGTTCCCTCTGGATGGTAAAATATGCGAGGTACAACAGTGATTATGACACACAAATCCGGAGAGACAGCCAACACCTTGGAAGACAGACAAGGAGTAAGACCACCCAGAGAACAGACCCACCATCCCCCTTCTGCAGGGATAAGCTATTGTATTTGTTGTTTCCAGCATGCAGTCTGGACATGTGAACTACAAAGGGTGTGCGTGGAGTGAGAGGCAGTTCCCAGAGAAGTACCTCTGCCACTAACCTGTTGAAGAGTGAGACCTTGGACTTTGTGACCCCACAGACACTGGGACAGGTTGTCCACAGTGGAGGCGACAAGGGAGACGTTGAGTTCTATATCTTCATAGAATGGGGGCCTTATATTGAAACACAACAAACACGACGAGGTCAGATTAGGGTTGGTAAGATTGAGGGTCATGTACATTGTTTGTACTATTTCCCATAGTGGGTATTCCTGGAGATCAGGTGTAGTCTGAGCAGACAATGAAGTAGGCCCCGTGCCACCATGTGGAGGAGTAGTAAGGGCCTTGTGAGGCCCAATCAGTGCAGGGTTTATGTAAATGTTTTCTATTTGCAAGAGTATCTGTATGATTACTCCATGCCAAGGCCTCTGAGAGAGCGCTAGACCCCAGGCTAACCCATTAATCCATCGATTGTCAGCACGGCCAGCTAGAGTGAAAGATACTTTAACAAAATTACTGTTCAATCAGACCATAGTCCTCACATATTGATGAGCAAATCTCATAGTAACCTGGTCAGATTGCACCTCCCAATGCTATTTCCCATCATTGTCCACCACACAGTCCCATTGGCCACAGAAGAAACTTTCAAATACCCTACACCTAGAACTCCAGGCTCTGGTTCTATACGCAGGGCGTATGGAAAACCCATTTCTCCTAATGACCTGTTGGGTGTGGCCTCCAAGTCCCCTGACCTGTTGCAAATTGAAATGGGAGATCAGGGAACCAAGTCCCCACTGGGGCAGTGTGGGAGGTCCGGTTCCATTCCTCCAAAGTTGCCCCATCCCGGACAATCCAGGTCTGCTTGTAAGGTTGATGTGGACCCTCACCGACACTACAGTAGAGCAGGGGACAACAGGCAATAAAGATCATCAAGACAGCTGGGGTCATGTCTGCTGGATGTCAAGGGCTCTGCCCGTGCTGGGTGTCTCATGAGAGCAGGTAAACTGTAGCTTCAAAGGGTTAGTGGGCTGTTGCTTCACAGTCCATGCTTCAGCAACCATCAGGTTCTGCTGATGTGCCTTCCAGTTGTGGGAGTAGTGAATCCACGGGCTGATCCCGTGGGAGTGGTGGGAGTGGTTAATGAAACCACATAGGGCGCTTTCCACCTCCGTTCTAGAGTCTTTTCCTGATTTCGTCTAACCCAAACCCAATCCCCAGGGACTAGGCCATGTTCCGTGTCCATAGCCAGAGGTCTTTCATGGTACGCCTGAACTAGGGGCCAGATCTGTTGCTGTACTTGGACTAGAGCTTGCAACAAGGTTAAATAATTTGGAGCCAATTTTTCCATGGGCAAGGTCCTCCTAGTAATGGGAGGTGGATCCCCATACATGATCTCAAAAGGCCTAAGTTGTGAACATATGGTGAGTTACAGACCCGGAAGACAGCCAAAGGGAGGAGCGTCACCCAGTTACCGCCAGTCTCTATTGCCAAATTTGATAAGGTCTCCTTAAGAGTCCGATTCATCCTTTCCACCTGCCAGAGCTTCGGGGGTTTTGCTCACTATATGGTTTCCAATCTGTCCCCATGGTTCGGGCTAGTACTTGCAGGGCCTTGCTGACGAAAGACGGGCCGTTATCCGACCCTATTTTGTTTGGGACTCCATAATAGGGAACAAAATCTTGGCGACCACCTGGCTGGTCTCCTTTTTAGTAGGAAATGCCTCCACCCAACCCGAGAAGGTGTCAACAAATACTAGCAAATATCGGTATCTATACTTGCCTGGTTTCACTTCAGTGAAATCTATTTCCCAGTTTCTTCCTGGGACCCTACCCCTCATCCGAGTACCTGTGTGTTTGGGTCCCTTCAGGGAAGGTCTCATGGCCAAAAAGCTCTTGAATTCCTCCATCATCTGTTTTGCCACAGGGACTTGATATGGGAGCCGCAAATGGGTGTACTCAAACAGGCTCAGCAGTTTCTTCCAACCCAAATGAGAGGTCTTGTGTAGATTAAGAAGGAGAATCTTCCCAAGCTTTTCTTCCTTGGTGGTCTCGCCTCCATTCACTGTCTCCTTGTGTCTCAGTCTCTCCCAGGTGAGATTTAATCCATTTTAGGTCATTGTCTGCATATTCAGGATGAGGGGACAGCACAGGTAGCTCAGGCAAGGGCAGTTCCACGAATGTTACAGTGACTGCACCTTCCCCTAAAGTAGTGGCCACTCGGCGAGCCTCAGCATCTGCTCGGCTATTTCCGACGGCCTCTGGGGAATTAAGTGACTGTTACCCAGGAACGTGTATCACTGCCACAGCTCTAGGCTGCTGCACCTCTGTCAGGAGCCTTTGAACCTCAGCCAAATTCATCAATTCCTTTCCTTTAGAAGTAACAAAGCCCCTTTCCCGGTAAGATGGCACGATGCACGTGGATGGTGCCAAAGGCATGCCGGCTGTCCCTGTAGTTGTTTGCGCGCCTCCATTCTGCCTGCTAAGGGCCTCAGTCAAGGCTATCTGATCAGCATTCTGTGTGGACGTGTCTGGTGACAAGGCACTGTTCCAAACTATATCCCCCCATTGGTCCTCCACAGCCGCCCCCTCTCTCTGTTCCCTGTTCAGTATGAAACTCCTGCCATCAATGTACCAGGTCAACTCACAGTTCTGCAGCAGGCTATCCTGCAAGTCGTCCCTCACCTGGGTAACTTCAGCAAAAATCTCTGCATAGTCATGGCGCGGTGATTGGAGATCAGGAGTCGGCAGCAGGGTTGCAGGGTTCAGGATGGCCAGGTCTGAGAAGGTGATCCTGGGGGATCTAGCAAGAGCCCCTGATAGTGAGTGATCCGAGTGTAAGTCATCCATTTACCTGATGGCTGCCTCAAAATGCCCTCTACCAGGTGGGGGTGGTCTCCTTAAATTTTTGCTCAAAAGTCAGGTTGTCTGCATCGGGGATCAGCAAGGCAATAGCAGCAATAATTCTGAGGCAAGGGGGCCATCCCGTAGCTACTGCATCCAACCTTTTGGACAGTCAGGCCACTGGCCATCTCCATGGGCCTAATTGTTGAACTAGGACCCTCTTCGCTATTCACTTTTTCTCGTCCACAAACAGGCCAAATGGTTTCAATGGGTCTGGTAATGCTAAGGCCAGTGACTGGAGTAGGGCCCTCTTCAGCTGGTCAAAAGCTAGTTGCTGTTCCCACTTCCACAGCCAGTCCATGTTTTCCTTAGTCACTTCATAAAGGGGGCGAGCCAGTTCTGCATATCCCAGTATCCACAACCAGCAGTAACCTACCAAGCCCAGAAACTCAAGCACTTCCCAGGAGGGGGCGGTTTCAGGGGCAGGGATTCTGAGAATTGTCTCTTTCATGGCATCTGTAAGCCACCGAGTTCCCTCTGTCAGCTTATACCCTAGATAGGTTAGAGTGTGTCAACAGATTTGTGCTTTGTGAGCACTAGCCTGATTTCCCAGGGTCCCCAATTCTTGTAACAAGTGACCAGTGGCCTCCTGGCATTCTGTTGACATGGCAGTGGCCAGCAGCGTGTCATCCACATATTGTAGAATAGTCACACGTCGGTGTGCCTGACGAAAAGGTTCTAGGTCCCTGCTCAGAGCTTCATTAAAGAGGGTCCGGGCATTTTTGAACCCCTAGGGCAGTCTTGTCCAAGTTAGCTGTCCCGTCCTCCCCCCTTTTTATTGTTGCCATTCAAAGGCAAATAGAGGCTGGCTGACCTTGGTCAGAGGTATACTGAAGAAAGTGTCTTTCAGATCCAGGGTAGTATACCAAGTCAGTGAGGGATAAAGTTGACTCAACAGAGTATATGGGTTCTGGACGGTGGGATGGATGTCCTCTACCACTCATTGACCCCCCATAGATCCTGTACTGGTCAGTAATCATTTCCACCAGCCTTCTTCACAGGGAGGAGAGGGGAGTTCCAGGGCGAGTGACAGAGAACTAGAATTCCTGCTTACTGCAACCTTTGGATATGGAGAAAGATACCTCGGAGGCCTTCTTCCGGCATGAGATACTGTTTAATTCTTACTGGTTGGGCAGTAGCCTTGAGTTCCAAGATAACTGGGGGTATGTGTTTGGCCAGACCTGTTCCCGCGACCTCT
>NW_004567224.1:23816-26702 GCF_000260355.1 Condylura cristata | reverse complement strand
TTCCGGTGGCCCCTTGGGCAATGCTAGTCTTGTCTCCTGCAATGGGTCCAATGGCTTGAGCTAAAACAGTATATTGCACATCTGTGTCCACTATAAAACCCATTGTCCACACACACAGTTACCCAAGACTCGGGGAGGGGTTCTGAGCCCTGTCCCCTTCAATCTTCCTTTCCTGCCAATAAGACACTAGCCTGGTCTACTTCTCTCTCACTATCCCTCTTCCTGTTATCAATCGCTTCTCCTTTACTGGGGCACTCCCTTTTCCAGTGTCTGTACTCCCTGCAGAGAGCACATCAGTTCCTCCCTAGTCTGGCAGGGAGTCTGCGAGGCCCTTCCCCTTCCCCTACTAGAAAAATCAGAGCCAAATCCCTTTGTTGTTTCCGATTCTCCTTACTCTGAAACTCTCTATCTTTCCTCATCCTCGTTTCCTGCACGTCCCAATCTTCCATTCTAAGTCGGTCCACTCATTCCTCTGGAGTTTCCCTGGAAGTAAAAACTTTCTCCACTACATTTGTCATTTCCTGCACAGTCATGTTCCTGCTTATAAAGCTTTGTGCGGATATCAGGAGCTGCTTGGTTAATGAATGAGAATACAACAGCTGATCTGTGTTCCACCATTCTGGGGTCTACGGGGGTGTACCTCCAGTAAGCATCATAAAGGTGCACTAGGAAAGTGGCTGGGCTTTTGGCTTCCCCTTGGACAACCTCCCTTACCTTAGCCAAATTGGTGGGATGGCGTGCCACCGCCTGGAGACCAGCCATTAGAGTCTGGCGATAAACCTGGAGACTCCCCCTACTGTCCTGCGTTCCATAATCCCATCTTGGTCAGACAAGCGGAAACACGTCGTCGATGACCAGCTGAAGGGTGGTTGGCTGGCCATTGTCACCCAGAATGTTTTTCCGGGCTTCATTCAAGATGTGCTCCCATTCCTCAGTGGTGAAGAGGGTGTTCAGGAGCTGTTGACAGTCGTCGCAGGTTGGAAAATGGGTATGCATAATAGATTCTATTAAACCAATAAGACCCTTTGGATCCTCAGAAAAAGGAGAGTTTTGGGCTCCCCAGTTATACAGGTCACTGGAGGAAAATGGCCAGTACTGTTACACTCGAGCTCCATCTGATCCCGTCTGCCCTGTAACTCACACTGGAAGTGTGGGTATCGGCTCCCCTGTCGAGGAGGGGCAATTCTCATTATTATCCCTGTCCTTCAGATGATGGGATCTCAAGGTCATGCCTCCAGTCATGGAGGGCTCATCTGCTGAGGAGGAGATGAGTGTGGATACCGGTTACAAGGGTTCTGGGTCATTAGGACCCTGTTCCAGGTGCCAGCCAGGACCCGGAATGTACGGAGGGGGAGTTTCTCCTTCCAGATCCAGGAGGGAGGGATCCTGTCCTCCTGTCTCAGGGAAGACGGGAGGTTTCACAGCCCTGTCAGCCGTGCAGTCCTTTATTACAAGGGCAGGCATCAGAACTACTGACTGGGGAACCTAGGAGAAAGGAATGTTTCTGCTGGGCGCCATTTCGCCCTTTGGTGCCTGGTCAGGAATGGCCTCATCCAGGCCAGGGGTTCCCCGATCAGGTATTCCCAGACAAGCGTATAGGGCAAGGTCAATGTGTCCCTCTTTTCCGGGACAGATGATTATCGCTTTAACTTGGGCAACCAGGACTCTTGAGAAGGCTCCCTGTGGGGGCCATCCAACTCCAAAGGATGACCATACTACTAAACAAAATGTGTCAAAGTTACCCTTCTTGATGAACAAGCCCTGGTTTTGAGCCCTCTTCTGTACTTCTGAAAAATGGCCCAATATTAAGGTTTTGGGGGTCACTTGTGTTTTCCCCATCCTTAGGAATTCAGTTAATCCAAAGGCACAAGTTACAATGACAAGAGCATTCACAAACACACACACACACTAATTCTCTCCACACGCTGGGACTGGTCCTCCACACACCTTGGTGCACACCACACCACGCTTACTATCCTGGTTGGGAACGGATATCAACCTGAAAGGCGTCCACCTGGATGGATGGCATTCCACGAGTTCCATCTTCTTTTGTTGGCACCAGACTGGTGGATAGTTGCCTGAACTTCAGCAAACCAAGTTCTTCCAGGTAAGACTTTTAAAGTGTCTTAGTTGAGAGCACAAAATGGCCCTTTACCAGCCACCGAATTTATAATCCTGCTTTACACTGGCCCTTTAATGTTGTGCCACGGGGAAGCCACACCAGATTTACTCTCCCCCTTTACCAGCCATGGGGTGGCAACCCCCACTTTATGCTGGATTTTCCAGCCACGTAGTAGCGACTTCCACTTTATGCTGTCCTTCCCGGAAATTTACAGTTCCTAAACTCCTAAACTCTGCCACTGACCGCCTCTGGGGGACCAATCGATTGATTGATCCTGGATGAGCCCCCAAATGTTAAGGTCCGAAATCACCCGGTTGTCCCCTGCGACAAAGAACAGGATCACAGTTGCACAAGCAAGCAGAATTTATTAAGCCAACTTGCTGGTGTTAAGCCCTCCTGCAGGCATGCAGGCCACACAAGGAGAGCAAGACCCAGAACATCAGAATATCAGACAATATATAGGCCCTTATGCGCCATTACATACGTCATAGCCGGTGCAAATTCAAAGAATAACAAACTTCACAGCACTAAGGACAGGTTTCTAAGAACGGATGTCTCAGTCATGAGTCAGGAGCTGATATCAGGGTCCAGTTTCAGCCAGTTCCAGGAGCTGACACCAGGAATGCTAACTGTCTGCCCTTTCTGGGTCCATGGTGAGTTAGAGACCCAGACAGAGGGGCCTAGTCGGAGGGGCTTAAGAGTTGGTGCCCACTTGGGCCACTGTGCTCAGTGGGTTCCTTGAAGATGACCAGATACAGCCCTCA
>NW_004567224.1:21926-23414 GCF_000260355.1 Condylura cristata | reverse complement strand
GGCTCATCCATTCTTGCAGGTGGACGATTTTGGGCTTGAGATGTTGCCACAGCTTTGCCCCTAGAATCGGAGACCCTTTGTGTGCAGAGCATTCTGGGGACAGCAGGCGGTTGACAAGCCCAGGGCCTTCTGCAGACACCCAGGTTCCTGTAGGGGAAGTTGGCTTCTGTAAAGCAATAGATTAGTTAGTGGTTTTATTTGTTTGTCAATGGAATTGTTACATGAAAGTTTACATTTGTGCCTGAGTACAATTCCACTTAAGCTATAGGGTTTTTTTAAAAAAAAAATATATTGGAGGAAATACCAGTGCTATGAGTAAAAATGCATTTGCAGCCAGTGCCACTCCCAGAACTTTATAATATACTGTTGTCTATTTATTGAGCAAAGTCAAGATTCTCTCACAGACATGTCCTAGAGGCGTCTAGACTTGCCTTTCAAAGAAAGAGTAAGAAGGGGTTATCCTGCCACTCATGATGGGATGTAATGAAAGTCATTTTAGCAGAATTTATTAGACTTAAGGGGGTTCACTTAGTTATTTGAACTTCAGTATTGACTCTTCACTTTCACTACTAAGATTCAGATACTTTCCTCTGAAAACCGGTCATTAACTATGTAACTGCAAAACCATTTAAAATGTTTACCTTGTGTTCCTAAAGATTGAACTTGACATTTTTCCCATGGTAGTTCACACAAAATCTTACTGCAATGTCAGGGGAAACATGCACCCTCAAGTCTTTCTGGAAGTTCAATATATGACTTTTTGGATGACTACCCTGCTCCCCAAAGCATGCTTGAAACCCCATTTAAATCTTTTAGACAATCACAGTGTGATTTAAATTGACATCAAACATATATTTATAACACAGTTCTTTATTTCCTCTAATATTAGATAAGAAGATCTGACAAAGGTGATGCAGAGATTATGTAGATATCCGTGATGAATGTTCATGGCGTTATATAAAGTAAGTAAACAAACTGTGGTTCTCTTACCTTAGTAGATTGTTTTTGTTTGTAAACAAACTGTGGTTCTCTTACCTTAGTAGATTTTTTTTTTGTTTTTAGATAAAACTGAGATCATTATAAAGTAGTTTTTAAACTCGGAGGTTTGGTGTTGTTTGCTAATTTGGTTGATTATAACTTTTATCGATTGAATTCAAATTGATTGTTGCCAAAATAATTTTCATATTTTAGAAGCAAAATCAGTACAATTTAACGTACAATTTCAATATTCCCCATACAAGCTTTCTTCACTATATTGATCTATTTGTTTTCTACCCCTCTGCCCATAAGTGAGTACCACCAACACCTCCAGCCCCTCCAACACAACATCCAACCCCCCATCCCATGTATCCACTTATATCAGAGCTCACATTTCCCCTCTATTTTAATTTTAACGTAAGACTCTACCCTTGCCCCAAGTGTCTCCTTATTCTGGACATGAAGTTCTTCTGACTGGAAGCACCCACTGGCCATATGGGGAAGTCTGGA
>NW_004567224.1:14289-20413 GCF_000260355.1 Condylura cristata | reverse complement strand
CTGTAAGCTGGCTGTAGCTGCTTCAGTGCAAGATCTGGAGTTCAATGCCCGGCCCAGGAGGTGAGCAGCAGACCTCTTCTGTCTCGCACCCTGCTCCCCTCATGAGTGAACTTCATCAACCTGCCTGTTCTGCTTCCCAGTCTATTGCTGGTGATTCTTCTCATCGCCCCTGAACACCTCTGTCCTATACACCAGTTCTGTATGAATAAATATATAAGTAAATAAATCTTAAAAAAACACTCATCAATAAAAAATATGTAAATGATTCCAGTTAGCAAAAAATCTATGAGAAGAAGAAAGTCCAATGGTCATAAGAAGGAAGTCTATTTTTTTATTTTAAATATTTCTTTATTCATTCGTTCAGAGCTGAGTTTAAGGCCAGAGCTGATAAGTACTGATTAAAGTACTTAGTTACTACTGATTAAATACACTTCTGATGGGAGCAACAGGCAGGTCAGGAGAGGTCTACTGCACCATGTGGGCCCCACAAGGTGGGGGATCAAACTCATGCTGGGATGGCTTAATCTTCCTAGTGCTGTGCTTTAACCCGCTGCTCTACAGGGGAAGCCTTGAAAAGTGATTTTTCACCTATGGTTTTGCAAGGAAAACATCAAAATTCCTCTAATTGTGAAAATTTCCTTAGTATTTCCCTATTAATCATTTGCTACTGTTTACCACCTCCTGACACTCCTGCCCATTTTTAAGGAGCACCTGGGTGATGGCATATTGGCCCCAGGTGGGGCAAACCCTGGGCCCTGAGGCTGCTGTAAAGTGAAGCAGTAAAGTGGAAGCTGTCAGGAATGCGAAGGGTGAGGGAAAACTGGGCGTACACAGTGTACCCCCAGAAGACCCAGGATCCTCTAGGTCTGGGTCCTTTCTCTCATCTGCCCAGGTGACCAAAGGATAAGGGCCCCTGTCCAGGACACGGCCTGCACAGGAGACCTGAGCTCTGGCCAAGGGTGTATAAGGAGACACAGACAAGGTCCTGGCCATCCCCAAATGCTGATGGGTAGGCGAGTGGTCAGGACCTGTAAAGTCACTTTTATATCCTACCAGAGTGCTACAACAGCTCTTAAAATCATGTTTTTAGATGATTCCTTGATTTATTCATACAAAAACTGGGATTCAGTCCAAAGATGAAGTGAATCAAAGGTGGCACCAGAGATAGTGTAGGGAGAGGAAGAAGCTGATCACTTGAAATGCGGTGATGAGGGGAGCAGTGGGCTCAGGAGAGGTTGGCCACACCTGTGGGAGGGCTCACTGGCTGGGGATCCAGCTTGTGTTGCAGTGGCTGTGGATAGCCTCACAGTTCTGTGCTTTAGGCAATGTACCACAAGGCAGAGCCCAGAATGATTTGGTTTACCCTATTATATGAAAATCTTTGCATTGCAATCTTAGGTTCTTATTTTGCAAACATTTTCAGATGAGGTACTACCAGCAGGAAATCTGCATTGTCACATGGTTCAGCTTCAACCTTGTTTTCTTTTTTTTTTTTTTTTTATGACAGACTTTAAACTGTTACGAGGGGAAGACCAACTTCTTTGTTTTACAGATATAAGAGGATTTGTTATTGTTTTTTTTTTTATAAAAATCACTTTTGTTGGGAAAGGAGAGAGGTCGTTTTCATTAGGTTTTAAGTTTCAGCCCTAAAATAAGAGCCATTTCTACAAATCTGCTGTATGAATATTTTTTTGAGTTAACCATGCTGTAATGTACACTCATAACTAAGAGTAGACTCTATCTGATGAGTTTTTTTTTCTAATAATTATAAATACAAAAGGACAAGCTGAAAATGAGAGTTTCAATTTCTAGATCACTTCTCTTAGCTTGTCAAGCTCTCATTACTTAAGGATCCTTAAAATAACTTTTTGTAGCATTTATTCTCATCAGATAATCTTCTTAACACTAGTTTAAATGTCCAATTAAACATACACACACACATAAGCATACACACACACAACTATATATACACACACATACCTATAGAACTGGGGTACTGGGGAATAGGCCTGAGGTTCAGGGACAGTGTAAGAACTTACCAGAGTCAGAGTGGGAAGCAGAACATGGAGATTGACTAAATACACTGCTGAGGGAGCACCTAGCAGGACAGGAGCATTCTGCTAGGCCATGAGGGTCAACCGTTGGCCTGGGATTGAACTCATGCTGAGTGGCTTTGGCTAGCTTCATTTTGCTGTGCTTTTTTTTTTAAAGATGTATTTATTTATGCATACAGAACTGGGGTACAGGCCAGAGGTGCAGGGGCTGTGAGAGGATTCACCAAAGACAGAGTGGAGATCTGAACAGGCATATCAATGAAGTCCACTGCTGAGGGGAGAAGCAGTCGGGTCAGGAGCGGTCTGCCATGCCATGTGGTCACCTCCAGGGAGGACAGGTATCGAACTCATGTTGAAGTGGCTTTAGCCTCTCAGTGCTGTGTGCTAACCCTCTGAACCACCAGGGAGGGCCCATTTTGCTGTGCTTTAACCAGTTGTGACACTAAGGAGGACCCTAAATGTTCAATTCTGTATTTCCCATTCTTTCCATACCATGCTGGGAGTTCATTGTGAATTTATTAAAAACGCTAATATTTATAAAATTTATCAATTATCAAGGTTTTTACAAATGATGAGATCCAATAGTTTGAAATAGTGTTTATAGGTTAATGGTATTCATTATAATGAAAGCCCTAACTTGGTGTTTCTATCACATTGTATTCAATCCAACTAACAGGTTAATTCCATTCCATTCATTTAATTATTTAATGTATTCATCAGATACTGATTGAGTCCTTATTGTGCTTCAAGTAATATTGATGGAGGAAGGAATGTAGGAGCATCACAAGACTAAGCCACACAGGGGGGTGGGTAGAAGGAGTCAGCATAGCCAGTCACACAGCCATGGAAATCAAGAACCTTGACACAGCCATAAAATCAGTTTCCTCAGAGACCAATGGGCAGGAGCCTTAAGCTGATAACAGACTGCTGGGGGTGGTGTCTGGAGCTTAGAACTGAAAGGGGAAAGATAATATATGGAGAAGGAGCTCATTGGGGATCTCCTGTCCTTTCATTTTTCTATTCAAAATCAGAAAACCTTGGCTCACAAGGAGCAGCTGTCTATATCTGTGCAGTCTCTGCACCAGCAGAGGACAGCAGTCTGCTGCCCAGCTGTCACTGTGCAGGTGCTTCTTCCCACCCACTCTCTCCCTCTGCAGGGCAGGGGCCTCCTGCCTGCCCATGCCCTGTACCATGCTGGGATCTCTGTACTGACCTCCCTCAGTGGAGTCCGCATTGCTAAACCCCCCTGCCTGTAACCATGCTGTCCTCTCTCTGCATACCTGTCTCTTCTGGGCATCTCTATCTGCCCACCTGTGCTCATGCAAGTGCCCTTTCCTTTCTTGTCCCTTTTCTAGTAATTGAGTGTCTGCCTCATGGAGAAACTCGCCGTGTGTTGCTGAAATGGGAGTTCTGCTTAAACTTTTCCCAGAGTAAACCCAAGAGCCCTGAACTCCAAAAATGGCATCACTGTGAGGGCTCCTGGAGACCAACTCCACAACCATAGAAACAGAAAGACGCATGAAGGCAGTGGGAAGATGAATTCCCTAGTGGAGTCCACCTGGGGTAGAGGAGTAGAAAACATGGGGAACTTTTCCCATAGAGAAACCCTGGATGGGACACACTGAAATGGTAAGTTTAACTGTACCAGTTCTGTTTCTTAAAGATGGGTTATCTTGACAGTAATCCATTTGAATTCAACCCATATAAGTTATAACCAACCAACCAAACAACAGAAACTTCCAACCCCTAAAAGTGAGGGGGCTATAGGTGCAGCAGGAGGGGCTGCAGGTGCAAGGGTGGCCACAGGTGCAGGGGAGGGGGCCAGGTGCATATAGTGGACGTGCAGGAGCTGAACTCAGAGGTAGTGTTGGCAGGGAAATGGTCATGACACTTTCACAGGAGTCCTGCCTGCATGTCCTGTTGCGCCTGAAATTTAGAAAATCGTACTGAAACTAGGAGAAAATCTCACTTTTCTAAAGTTCCCAGATGCCAAATTATGTCCATGTTCCTGAAAAGACGTGTTTAGGGCCTTCACTGTGACCACCAATTTCCCCCAACACTGCCTCCCTGCAGATGGGCATCCTGCTCCCTGCCCAGACCACCCTGCCCTTCTCCTCCTGTGACTACCTATGTGGCCAAATCCCCCTTCCTCACTGTGATTGTCTCAAGCTCCTCCAGCTGCTGTGCTTTGCCTGTGAGGGTTCTCCTTCATCCAAACTTTTGGCTCCTCACTTCTGAATCTCTTCCCATTCTGCCCCCACAGCTGCCATCAGGATTAGTGACATGATGTAAGCACGGAGGTGGGGAGCACGCCAGGGCAGATCCTATGAAGGAGAAACTCACTGGGCAAAGCAGGAAGGTGGGAAGAGGTGTGCCACCTGGCGGGCACAAAGGGCAGTGCAGCCACACCAGAAATAGTGAGGAGAATGGCCACAGCCTGAGTGGAAGCACAGGGGAGGGCGGGGCCGCAGTTGGAGGTGGTAACAACTGGACAAGAAGGGGAAATGGAGCAGTGGTGTCGGGGTGGGGGACTCTGCACTCTCCCCTCTATCTGCCACATCGGGTTGGTCCAGCAATCCTCCTTTTTCTCACAAAAAATGGAAACACCCCACAGGCTTACTCTCCACACTGACATGGGGGATGCCATGGTCACTGTCCCCACAAGAGCCACAATCTCTGCACAACAGGGGGACAGAGTTGTGCTATTGTCCCCTGCCAGTCTAGGGAAAGGAAAAGAAAAGATATTGGTGGAGGACCGAGGGTATGAAATTCCCCAACCCCAAACATCTGCAATCTGGTGGTGACTGAATGTTGTTTCTTCAGAGCCGGGCTTTAATTTGTTGATAATTGCATGTAAAGTTTCTGTTCCCTGAATCCCTGCCCTTTCCACTTTTTTTGGGTTTAACTTTCTTATCTCCCCATCTGGGAGACCCCCTTTTCTGAAGAGTCCCATGAGAGAACATACCTGTGGGGGCACGAGGGTCCTTTGCATGGTGTCCCTGGATCACGCTGATGGCCTAGGATCATAGGACTGTCACACACGCTGCCCTCAGCTCACCTCTCTTCTGACTTGGGCAGATGACCCTTGCCTTACCCTTCACAACTCTGGCTTCCTGTGGAGATCCATGGGTCTGAAAAATATTGCTGTCCCACTACTCTGGAAGGGGACCCATCTAGGGTCGTGCCTGAACCCTAAGGTGGTAGGTATCAGTAGATGGTGTGGTCACTGTGGCTGGGCAGTTCTTTCTGCCTGGGCAGCTGAATCCCCACGCACTCACTCGGCCTTGAGGACTGTAAGGGGTTTGTAGTTGCCCTTCTCCCAAATGGGCATTGCTGTTGGTATCGCACAGGCATGTGTGGCCCTCATGCCCCTCCAGAGCAGAGACTCAGGGACGCCTTCAAGGCACTGTCCACACACCTCATTTAGGAGGCCCAACCAGCTGAGTGTAATCCCTAAGGGTGCCAAAGTCGCTAGGATGGTGCCACAGACTCTATCTCTTGGTGGCTCCCAGCCTCTCTGCTCTCCTCTCCTCACCTCCTGGCACAGCCCTCGGGATCCTCTCATTGTTCCCTGGGTCTAAAGTACCCAAGAGGACCCGTCCTCTTTTCCCAAGTGTCTGGCACAGAGCACCAGGAAGCGGGTGGGCATGGAGAGCTCAGGATGGACTTTAGTGAGGGGGCTTGGGGTTCATGCTGGAATCTCAGCTCCTGATCATTTGCGAATACAACAAAAAAGGTGATATTTCGACTTTTTTTTACAAAATATTTACAATTATAAATCTGTATAACCCAAAAGCCTGATAGTTCTTTGCTATAATAAAGTGAAAATAAAGCATTAATTACAACTCTAGACATTTCCAGCTTCTACCTGTCAAATACAAGAGTTCTGAAAGTCTTACATACCTATGGAAATAAAAGGTAAAATGAGTAGAGCCATAAACTTTCAAAAAAGAAGCTTTGAAATAACTGAAAGATCCTTCCTCTGCCAAGTTCACTGCTTTTTTATCAAATAACAAAACACATAAAAGAACACACAAAACAGGAGAAATACTCTTGGGGCATAACATTTT
>NW_004567224.1:11235-13577 GCF_000260355.1 Condylura cristata | reverse complement strand
ATCTGAAGAAAAGTGACACTTGGATATGCAGTGTGTGAAGAAATGACATGTTTCTGAGAACAAATACCTGAGAAGTGTTGTTGGGGCACAAGCATCTGAAAGTCAGAATCTGAGGAAAAATGACACTTTGCTGACCAGTGTATGAGGAAAACCCAGGTATCTGGGAAGAAAAACCTGAGGAGAAGAAAACCTAGGGCACAGATATCTGAGACACAGCATCTGAAGAAAAATGACAACTTTGGGACCAGCTTCTTAGTAAAAAAACTGGTGTCTGAAGAGTGAAACCTGAAGAGAAGTACTTTTTGGAGTAAATATCTGAGAAGCTAAATCTGAGGAATTAGGGCACACTAGGAATGAGGATCCGAACAAAAGATAAGCCATAAGAAAAAAAGAAATGAGGAGAAATATATTTAGTACTCAGTTGTCTAAGACACAAAAACTGAGGCAAAGTAACACACTGGGGCCCAGGGTGTGAGGATAAGACATACCCCGGTGAAAAAATCCTTGGGGAGAAATAAATGTGGGGTACAGATGTGGTGAGACATAAAAACTGAGGAAATGTGACACTTTGTTGAACAGGGTCTGAGGAAAATGCAGGTCATGTCACTGAAAAGAAAAACTTGAGAAAAAAATACTCTTGAGCACAATTGTCTTAGACACAAAATCTGAGGAAATGTGAAATTCTGGAGCACAGTTTCTGAGCACAAGAATGACTCTGTGGAAAATTCCTGAGGAGAAATACTTTGGCAGCCCAATTTTCTGCGACACAAAACAGCCAAAGTGACACTTTTCTGACCAGGGTCTGAGGAAAACCCAAGTATATGAGGAAAAAAAAAAAAACTGAGTAGAAGCACTCTTGGTGCCGAATACTCTGAGAGGAAAAATGACAATATGTAGCCCAGGGACTGAGGTCAAAACATGCCTCTGTGGAAAATTCCTGAGGAGAAATTATTTGGCAGCACAGTTTTCTGAGACACAAGATCTAAGGAAAAACGACATTTTGCCAAACAGGGTCTGAAGGAAACCCAGGTATCTGAGAATAAAAAAACTGAGGGGAAAATACTTGGGGCACAAATGTCTCAGACAAAAACATCCTAAGAAAAAAGACAACTTGGGGATCATATTCTGAGTGAAATACTGGTGTCTGAAGAGTGAAATCTTAGAAGTACTTTTTGGAGCAAGTATCAGAGAATCAAAATTTGAGGAATTCTGACACATTGGGGATGAGTTTCAGAGTAAAGATAATCCTCTGTGGAAAAAATACTGAGGAGAAATACACATGGGTCACAGATAACTGGGACAAGGAAACTGATGTGAAGGGAAACTCCGGGGCCCAGATCTGAGAAAAATATATGCCTCTGTGGAAAAATTACTGAGGAAAAATATGTTTTTGGGCACAGATATCTGACACACTAAAACTGAGGTAAAATGACATTCTGGGGCCCAGGTCTAAGGAAAAGATATGTCTCTCTGTAAAAAATTCCTGAGGAGAAATGACTTTGGGACGCAGATATCTGAGACTCAAAAACTGAGGGAAAGTGACCCTTTTCAGATCAAGATCTGAGGAAACACAGGCCAGTGAGAAGAAAACCTGACGAGAATCATGCTTGTATCACAATTGTCTTAGACACAAAATCTGAGGAAATGTGAAATTCTGGAGCACAGTTTGACCACAGGAAGTATATGAAAGTTTAGCCCTGGCCACTCAGTTTCATAATAACTTCTAGGAAACCAGATCAGATGTTAGTGTATATGAGAACACATACATGTCACGACATATATTGAGTTCAAATCTCTAAATATTAAAGAAGTCATATTAAATGTCTTCCTATTTTTTGTCTAATTTTATAATTTCATGAGCCAAAATTATTTATGTGGAGGGAGATGTTATTGTATTACTTGACTCTATTGTTAACATCCATGCTTTTGACTAGCATTCCCTTAACCAGCTTGTTTCATCCACTGATGCCTTACAGAGAATGAAATGAATTTATATATTGTGTGTATTTTATAAATTGTGAATTTATGAAAAGATTGCCAAAGATTGCCAAATATTTCTTTAGAGTAAGAAACTTACTATAGACTGTTCTTTAGCATCATCTACAGCTTTCATGGACCTGTTCTGCTTTACTTCCTCCCTCTAATATACTAGAATCCGAAGGTTTTCTTTTTCTATTTTTGTTTGTGTGCTTTCCCAGGCAGGAGTGACAGCATCTGACATTTATTTTTCTCCTAATTCAAGTAATTTTTGGTCATCGGATCCTGTTCTAACCAGGTTGTTGCAAATGGTAACATTTCACCTTTTATATAGTTGAATAACATTTTAGTGTTTGTGTGTGTGT
>NW_004567224.1:7937-10900 GCF_000260355.1 Condylura cristata | reverse complement strand
AAATTCCAGAAAAGTGAGGAGTGCTAGACTCTGACTGGTCTGAGCCAGAGGCATGGCGAATGGACCATATGAGCTGAATTTGAAGGATCTTATCTCCCATGATAAATATCCAGAAACAGTAAGTGTCCAGTTTGTTGAAATGAAATCAGCTAGCAAATACTTTGATGTCTCTTAGTGTCACTCCATTTAGCTCTTAATTTTATGGGTTTCTATGGGTTTCACTTATTATTTCAAATAAAGCAGCCCTATGATTTACTCTTGAGAAGTTCTTACATCAGTACACAGTCCACTTCCCCGTGGCCGTATTGTAGCTGAACAATTGCAAGTCTTCTACCTGGTCTCTTCTATGTTTATCACCACTAATTTTTCTATAATAGAAACCAGGTCATTGCTATGTGATAAAGATCCCTTCAGTGGAATTCTGTGATGTCTCAAATGAAAGAAATCAGCCTTTAAGTGAGTCAACTATTCTTAGCATTTATATTTGGAAACATTTTTTAGTGATGGGGAAAAACTAGGATTTAAGTTACCAGTGAAAAGATGTTATCACTTTGTTCAGTCCCAGTCCTACTACCTGACCCATGTAGGTCCTCAAAGTCAGTAACTGCAGAGGTTCGTATACCTGTACAAGTACTACAATTGCAACACAGGCAACTATAAATACCAAGGAGTATAAAAAGACATATTGCCTGAGTACCGGCCAACATGCTGACTAATTTACATTAGCATTTCAATTTTCTTTAAATATTTACATTAATTAACTTGTATAATTATAGTAACATTACTTCCAAAATATTCCCAGGTTTCCATTATTGTTTTATTTATCTTTGTGCAATGATAGATATTTAAATAATTTATGATTTTGCCCAGCCTAACAGTTGAAAAGCAGCATAAAGACTCTACCTACGGTATGTGGATTTTCAATCTGTCCTGAAATCTCCTTTCCAACATTCTGCCCCCTCACCATACCTTCTGGTTACTCCCTGAACCTCCTTACTAATAACATGAGTCATCCTTATGCTGAGGGAGGCTCCCTGTGCCATGTCACCTCCCCTAAGTCCTCTCCAAATGTATTGGTGCCACTTTAAAGGACTGAAAAGACTGCAGAAGGTTTGATGCACAATGAGATGATATGAACAAATATTCTCATTTTCTAATTTAAACAAATGTGCAAATTTGGACAGTTTTTTTCTCCCCCATTAAAGAATACACTGTGTGTGTGGTCCGGCTCTAAGTCCTCCCCTGTCACTGTCACTACATCTCCTGCATGATAAGAGGAGCCAGCAAGGCAGCAGGCAAGACAGGGTTCCCCTACTAGAGTCAGACCAGATGCCCTACATGGAGTTGATGCAGATGTCACAGCTTGGTGGTGTTGGGGAACTGGGAGGGACTCAGGGATGCTCAGCTGGGATCAGGAGCTTGGGGTTGGGATGGCTTGTGGGACTGACTGGGATTCAATGGCTTGGTGGGACTCACCAGGGATCAGATTCTCCTCAGACTCTGGGGGCTCAGGGAACTCAGTGGGGCGGCTAAAATTGTCTTTGGCAAATCCGTATCTGAGGCCCTAGGGAAGGTGGACCTAGCTGGGCTTAAAGTGTCCTCCCCTTCAATCTCAGATATCCAGCTCTCAGTCATCTCAAGGGGGTATAACTGAGCAGGGCCTGGAGGGATCAGAACTTAGATACCCAGGGCCCTCCTTGGAGTCAGGAAGGCTCCAGTCTCACAAACATATGTCAGCGTGATCCAGAGTAACCCAGCATGACCCCACCCATCCTGGCACGCCATTGGCTGGCATCCAGTGGTGGGCATGGCTGTGCCCAGATCCACAGCAGCTCTCTACCAGAGAATACTGTATGCTATCACCACCATCAAGTTTCCCCCAAACTTTTTTTTTATTATTATTTTTCCCCAAAAGGAAACCCCCAACCAAGTGTCATTCTCTCTGGGAGAACCTACTGGTCAAACAGCGGTGGCTGGAAAAGAAGTTGCTCTCAGTTAGGGGCAGCCCCAGTCTCCCCAGAATAACCCAGGCTCGCAGGCTAAAGAGTTTGGGGATCTACAAGTGCTCCCAGCTCTGCATCTTGACTCCACCATCTCCAAGGACAGAGGTTTCTCCACTGAAGGTTCTGAGGGCAGCAGATGAGTGAGGAGGCCAGAGCCTCCTGCAAACCCAGCAGGGGTTCCTGTGTGGATGCAGACAGATGCAGGAAGAAAAAGTGAGTTAATGTAGCTGCTGTTGATATTTTTCCAATAGATAAGTTAGAGTTTACCTTTGTGTGTAGGTACAATTCTATTTAAACTAGTTTTGATTTTTTAAGTCAATTTTGGGGGAAATTTCAGTGCTAGGAGTAAAAATGTGCATTTTAAGCCAACTGTCCATTTCAGAGCTTTTTTAATAGTTTGATGTGTTGAATGGAGTAAAGTACAGTTTCTCTAGCAGACATGTCAGAGGTGGTTCGACTTGGCTTATTAAAACAGTTTAAGAAGTTGTCATCCTGTCACTCATAATGTTATATAATGGAAATAATGTTAGCAGAATATATTAAAATTGTGTTGAGTTAGGCATTTGGAGGTCAGTATTGGCTCTTTGTTTTTCCTAATAAGATTAAAATACATCTTAAGACTGGCTATAAAATATGTAAACTGCTTAGAATGTATTGTTTAGGTTGGTAAAGACAAAATGTTTTTTTCAATATTCTGGTCACCATGAAGTTTCCAAAAAGACTTATTGCAAGGTAAAGGAAAGTGTGAACACCTCAAATCTTTCTGAAAGGGCCGTGTATGACTTTGTGAACATCTCACCTGCTCCCCAAGGACTTGCTTGTACTCACCCTAAGTCTGAACTTGTAGACTAGTGTGATTTAACTTGACACCAAACAAGGAGTTGTAAGGGTAACTCTATTCATCTACTATAAAATTTGATAAGATAAGCTGGCATGGGTACATTCTGGATAAACACCATG
>NW_004567224.1:3235-4374 GCF_000260355.1 Condylura cristata | reverse complement strand
GTAATAACTTCTCCTGGATTCTATTCAATTTGAGCAATAATCACCTGGCTATACAAGTAATAATTGCTCATTAGAACTTTGATTATTGTTTGGACATACACTGTGATTTAAAAGAGGCGCCCATCTTAATATGAGAGTTTTTGTGGCTATTAATTATTGTGTATCTGTCTCCTCCTGTATTTGCCAGAAGTGACTTCTCCACCCCTGCTGACCTCAGACAGAGTAGCCACACTCTGGTTTCTCTGGCTTCCACCACTGTTGCGGAACACATAATACTCAGCCTCTCCTTTCCACGGGGTGCTGTTCCCTGGTATAAAAGGCCACCCTGTGAGCTCACTGGGATTTGTGCAGGTGCTTGGGAAGAGTTAGGGGTGCCTCCTGTCGGAAAATGCCAGGAATGCGGGCATCGCATGATCCCCATGCTCTCGACTCCATGGATCCCTGGACCTCAGAGTTCCCAGCGCCATGGATATGTAAGCTCCAGGCCTGGGTGTCCCATGCCTCTCTGTCCCCTGTCTGCACCCAGCATCTCTCCACTTCCAGGCCACACCCTGCTCCAGGGTGCTCCTCTTTCCCATTGTCACTATCTGGCTGCCCTTTTGGGGGATTCTGGAACCCGGGATACTAGATATCCACAGCCCTTCTTTGGTGGATGTTGTTACAATGACTCTGGTGTTTCTTGAGCGCTGGGCAGAAATCACACGCTTGCTGGTTTGTGTTCACTCTGCTGTTCTCTGTCCTTCCTGCCTTTCCTGGGGCTGCAGTGAGAGTCTGAGTCTTCGTATTTTTTAAGATGGGTTTCCACCAGTATCACTGCACTGCTACAGAAGCTGTGGCACCATCCACATCTCAGGGGTGTTGCAGTGTCATTACTGGGTGGCTGAGCAGCTGGCTGAAGGTGGTGGTCAGCTGTGTAACTGCAGCTGAGGAACTTGTAGTGTGCTGATCTCAAGTTTCTTGGGGACCTCTAGATGGGTTGCTGGCATGGAGATGGAGATGATCTTGAGCTCCCAGAACCCCTGTAACTGGTGGGGTGTCATGAGGATGATCCTTTGCCCCTGGTGTTCCTGCAATTGTCGGGCTTGCATGAAGCTTGTTCTCTATCCCCAGACCCCTGCATCTGGTGGCACTGCCCTCAT
>NW_004567224.1:0-2381 GCF_000260355.1 Condylura cristata | reverse complement strand
GGTGGACAATGATGGTGCCAGTGCTGCCTCTTTCCTGGTGTCCTGTTCTATCGCCTTCCTTAGTAGGTCCTGCACTGGGTGAACATGTGTTTGTGCACAAAGAAATGGCCATTTAAAATTCTAATTCTGAGCTCCCAGATTTCTTCACCATGCCATATCACATGACCTTTAGTCTCAGAAGTGGAAGGTGGGGCTGGTGTAAGGGCAATGAAGGTAGATTTCCATGGCAGTATATTCAGGGGTGCCACACTGGACACTGGCAATGAAGTCCACCAGCTTCCTGTTCTCTTCTCAGTTCAGCAGCAAATCGTACACTTCAGATGTCAGTGTGCGATATCCTTGGCGGGGCAGTATCTCAGCACCAACAGGATCTGCCTGAACTTGCTCTAGACTTTGCTCTCCTGCAGGCACTCCCTCTCTCACGTTTAGTCTGTCAAGTCGCTGACCTCCATGTACTCCATGAGTAGCAGCGACTGGTACCTCATGTCCAAGGTCAGGAATAGTCCGGGGTTTATGTGATTAGCTGAGCAACTCCAGGCCGCCCACCTCCCGCCAGCACACACAGTGCTCCTGCTGGGATTTGCGAATGATCTTTACAGCCACATATGGGCTGGAGAGCTTGTGCAGGGAAGCTTGACCTTGGCGTGGGCACCCTGCCCCAGCATCCACAGCACCTACTAGTTTTTGATTTTAGTACACTTGGGAATGCAGTGACTGAACACAACGCCTTGCACTATAATCACTGCCCATGGCTGTGCTAGCCGGGTCAGCTGTGCCTACTGAGCCAGGATGCTGCGTTTAATAGGCCAACAAGACATATGCACTAAACTCGCTGATTCGCATGGGCAGCCGGGACAAGATGCTCCCTGCACATGACTGCTCAGTAGGTGAAGCGTCTCTGTGGGCTGCTCTCTGTACTGCTGGGAACTGGCATCACCCTGGCTGTGAATCCCGGTGTATACACAAATTTCTTCTTTGTTTTCCTCGCTTCTTTCAGGGAGCTGCATGGATTGCTATTGCTTCTCTTGACATAATTCCTGTCACAGAGGTCAAAGGGCCCAGGATAAGAATGATACAGGAAACTCTCCAAGTTGTCTCAGGTGGTGCTACTCTCCTGGGCCTGCTGCTTGAGGTGTCTCCTGCCTTGGTTTTGCCTCCTCCTGGACAGGGGATGTTGCCAGCACACTGCACTCTCCGTTCACAGAGGAGCCACGGCTTCTCGACCCCCTTCCCCAACCACAGGAGTGCTGACGCAGTGATTAGTGAGACGACAGGTATCCTGATGCAACCTCTGTGAACCTTAGCTCTCTTCAGTCCAGGGTCATCCTTTTGGACCAATCCCACTGAGCTGCGTGTTGGGGACAGTCCCGTCTCTTTCTGTCCACCTCTCTAAGGGGAATTGCTAAAAAAAATGCAGACATTTCTGGCCCTCACAAACATGTAAAGCAGAGAGAGCCCCCTCACGAGTGACTTTCTTCTTTAGGTTGTCACTTAGGGTGTGGCATGGGCCTCCTGTTTCTTCAGTGGAAGGGCATTCCTGACACCAGCAGCATCAGTGGCCTTCCTGTTTCTTCTATGACACCCGAGCAGTTCATCTTCTTTTAATCTTCTCTAGACTGATGAGGAAATATTAATGATCATTCAAGAAACTCCGGGCCAAGTATTTATTCTTTCTGTTGCATAGTCCCCTGTAATATCTTCTCCTGGATTCTAGTCAACATGAGTAATAATTGTTTGATTTTACCAGTGAGAATTGCTCATTTGAACTTTGATTATTGTTTGGGCATACACTGTGGCTTTCATCGTAATATGAGTTATATTTTTCCCTGGCTTTTATTATCATTTCCTGACTCCTGCTCTGGACTCCAGCAGTGACTACTCAGCTCCTTCTGACCTCATAGAGGGCCTCTGCGCTCTGACTTGTGTCACTCTTAGTGAACAAACAAACAATGTTCAGTGGCTTACTTCCATGGGGTTGTCTGGTCCGTGGTGCACCAAGTACCTTGTAGCTCACTGGGATTCAGGATGTGTGCTTGGGAAGACTTGGGGCATGGCTCCTTCCTGGTGGCCCATGCCAGGAATGCAAATATTTCATGATCCCCATGGTCTCTGGACATCAGGGGACCCTGGACACAGGGCTCTCAGGACAACTGTGCACCTTGGCTGTCTGTACTCCCCAGACATCCGAGTTCCATGGATATCTGAGCCACAGGTCTGAGGTCCCCTGCTTTTCTGGCCCCTCTGTCTGGGCCCAGGCCTTGTCCTCTGTCCGGGACACACCCTCCCATAGATCTGATCCTAATTAACCTGGTTACGATATGGCTGCTCTTTGGAGGACTTCTGGATTTCTTCCTTTAAGCGTATCCTTCCTTGCATGAGTG
>NW_004567223.1:64959-66457 GCF_000260355.1 Condylura cristata | reverse complement strand
AGTCACAGCGCCCCCGTGTGGTCACAGCTGAGGATAGCGACCCAGAACCTTCTAGGCTCCCAGGTCTTCCTGGGCTCCCAGCAGGACAGGGGGAGCCTCTCTCCAGTCAGGTCCAGTGTTGGAACTGTTTCCCCAAACACACGCTGACGTCATGGTCCCTCTCCACTAATAACCTTAAACCTTGATTCAGGCAGGAGCAGACCCCCAGGTCCTAACAGCTGGTCACCAGGACCAGGTGGCTCCCAGGACCAGAGTGGCCCCACACACCAGGTGTCCCCAGTCTCCTGGGATGAGACCTTGACCCAGAGCCCCTGTCACTTGTCCCAGCTCTGATCCAAAGATGGAGACTTCTGTGGCCACCCCAGACTCCAGGCCCCTCCCTCCCCATCCTCTTTGTTCCACATAGTGGAATCTAGGCCTGGGCTCTCCTCCTGGTGCAGGGGATCCTGGGCAGTGTCCAGGGGCTGAGGCTGTGAGCTGAGGTGGACTCTGGCTGGGCTCTGAGGCCTCAGCACAGGGACCAGGGCTCTGAAGTCCAGGTCAGAGCCCAGGGCTGCCCCCTGCAGGCGGCACAGGCTTGTGCTCCCCTTCTCTGGGCTCCTTGAATCTCCCTGTCACCCCAGGATAAGGGGTCCTTGCTCTGGAAGAGGAGAGCCCTAAGATACCTCTTTTATTTATTTGTTTATTTATTTATTTATTTATTTATTCATTTATTTATGTTAAAGATTTATTTTTATTCGTGCATACAGAACTGGGGTACAGGCCGAGGTGGAGGGTCGGTGAGAGAATTCACCAGAGACAGAGTGGGGAGCAGAACAGGCAGATCCTTAAAGTAAACTGCTAAGGGGGGCAGCGGGTAGGCGTGTCAGGAGAGTCTGACCCTCCATGTGGTCACCTCCGGGGCAGGCTGGGATCCAACTCATGGGCCAGTGGCTTTAGCTTCTTAGTGCAGTGCTATAACCCGCTGCGCCACCAGGGAGAGCCCTAAGTTACCTTTTTACCTTCCTTTCCCTTCTTCCCTGTGTGCTTGAGTTATACCACGTGTCTATGTACGGAGAAGGCCTTAGACTTAAGAATAGCTTCCTAGTAGATTTCACAGGGACCTCCGTGTCCCCAGCTGCTCCCCAGCTGAGAACCAAGCTTCCAGCCGGAAGCCCCTGGGCCTCTCCCCACACACAGAGTGGAAGACTCTCCCAGGGCCACACAGCCCATAGCCGAGTCCCACCGTCCAGCGGGGCAGAGCCAGTGGGGCCTGGACATGATCTGGGGCCAGACCTGAGTACCTACAACCCCTCAACTTGCGAGGGCGCCCCTTCCAGGGAGGAATCTACAGAGGCAGCTGGCAGTCTGGCTCAGCCTGAGCCCGGGCACTTTGGCTGCATGTCCAGTGCTGAGGGGCTCTGGGCCTTCTGTTTCCTGGCTCCTGACCCAGGTGAGCTAGTGAGGAGCTTCTACCCCTGCAAACAGAAAGGCACCCACCGCTGGGTGAAGAGGGGGA
>NW_004567223.1:27476-30018 GCF_000260355.1 Condylura cristata | reverse complement strand
GGGGCAAAGGTCAGCAACATGTCTGCAGCATATCCTCAGGTCTCTGGTTCTGAGCTGCAGCCTTTTCCCAGGATTTAGTTTCCCCTCCCTAGCTGAATTGTCTCACTTTATTTCCAGGGTTGTAGCAGGGCTGGGACAAAAGGCTGTGGAGCAGCCCAGCTGCTGCCTCAGGCAGATTCCCTCTGCAGCTAGCTTCCTGGCCCCCGGTTGCCTAGGTTGCCAGGATTTTTAAAGGAGCCGAGTGAGCGAGTTGGAAGCCACTGGCGTTCCCGGATCAGTTCCTGACTGTGCGGCTTCCCTTATGGGAACTCCCCAATTGCCGGTTCTCCCTCGGTTATTTTTTTCTAGTGAGTCCAGGGCGTTCTCATTTGGGTTGAAACTCGTAGCATGGAAGTCTATAGTCCGTTTTTGTATTATCCCGTGCGAGTTTGGATGTAGTCACCTCGGCTTCTTTATTCTGCCCCTATCTTGCCGGTTCCCAAGCTGGTTGAGCTGATCAGTGACTTTTCGAAGCCCCCAGGTGCTCTGGATCGGGTCTGCAGTTTCAGCGGCTTTTCCCTCACCCAAGTATTGAGGATTAGATTTGCAGTCTTTCTGCAGCCTGGGCTCCACTCACTGAGCTGAGCCGTCCAGCTTTACCTCCAGGGTTTAGCATGGGGCAAAGAGGCTCCTGCAGCCCTGTGGAACTTCCAGGGGCCTGGGTTTTCCCGGGAGTTCCCTTCTGGGAACTCCCCAATTGAGGTTTCCCCCTCAGTTAACTACCTTCTAGTGAGTCCAGTGTGTTTTCGTTTGGGTTGAAACTTGTAGTAAGTGAGTCTGTAGTCCGTTTTCAGTCCTCAGTTCCTATGCAGGCCTGGACACAGTGATCTCGGCATCTTTACCCTGCCGTCATCTTCCAGAAGTCTATAACATTATTTTAAAAATCAATCTACCAAGGTTAAATCAGGTACATAGATTTATAAAATTTAAGCTAATATTACTATATTTACCACAGTGAAGATTAACCAAAATAAAGTCCCTTAAACCTTATCTACTACTTAATGGCTTTCATTTTTTATTGAGATATCCTAGGGGGTGAAATAAGGCAAAGGCAGGAAGGGGGAAATTTTCTTGTAAATCAGTAACAAAAGGAAATACAGTAAATTTCTTTGAAGAGTAATTAGAAAGCTTAAGTGAATTTCCTTGAGATTAGACAGTAGAAACCTAATTAGCTCTGAATAGAAGACTTGGGTGAATTTCCTATTCTAAAGGCTAGATAGTAGAAAGTTTAAGTAGTTCTTTAGAAATGGAATAGAAGGCTTTGTGTGCCAGCAGAGTGCGATGATTTGGGTTCTCATCCATTGGGCAGTAAAAGAATATGTTCCAGTACTACCTCAATATTGACTTTGCAATAACAGCCAATTGCTTTTATTAATCAGCCAATTGCAAAATCACTTTTGACTTCAAGAGGAATTCCTCGCCCTGGTGCAGTGCTTGCTTGTCTGGGCTCGGCAGCACCTTATGAGACTAAGGCAATCCAGTTGTAAACTGAAGGTTGCTCAGAATATTTTGATATTATAATTATACAAAGAAAGGGAGGTCATAACATAAGTTAGTGTGGAAATTCTGATTTTCCAGAGCATTTCCGTCACTATGTCAGTCGATAGAGGTTGTGTAGCTTGTGTCACTAAGGAATTCCTTTAAACTTCACGGTCTGTCTCCTTCTTGATCTCACATGATGTTTCTTCCCACAGGGGCACAAGGAGGAAGCTACACTTATGCTTCAGGTAAATGTGGGTCAGGGGTTTGGTCCCTGAGCCCCTGGGATTGTGTAGATGGAGCCCCTGGGGGAGTCACCCATCAGTCCCTCCTGTGATCTCCTCTATTGTGGAGACCAGGTCTGTGTTGTTCTCCCCAAAGCAGTCACAGTGCCTGGGGCCCTGATGTGTCTCTCAGCCCCTAAAGGTGAGACCCTGAGGCCTGTGTGGGAGGGGCTGGGGCAGAGAGGAGGGATCAGGTTATGGGGGAGCTCTGAGGGGATGTTCTGAGATGCTATGGGCTACTAAGGAAGTTAACACTTAAGGTAATTAATTCACCTGAATTTCTTCAATTTTATTTTCTTTCACAGCATGAAACATTAGCCTTGTGTGGGACTGAGTGCTACCGGATTTCTTTTGATCCCTATTTTGTGACTCACGATCTCCTGGTTTAAACTACAGTAAGAAACCGCTTCACACCTGTGAGAATGGTCGAAATCAAAAAGACCAGAAATAACATATGCTGACGAAAATATGGAGTAAGAGGAACAGTTTTTTTTTTTTATAATAATTTAATTTTACATCATTTTGTACATTTTTTTCATCTCAATTGTAGTCCCCTGGGTTTCCCATCACTGAGTCACCTGTGTGCCATCACCATAGTCCTGTGCACTTCCCTCCTCCCTCCCCTCGTTTTTGATCCCATTCCCCACTCCACCCCCATAAGATGTCTCTGGTATATGGCTGTTCATTATTATTATTTTCTTGCCTGGTCCATTATGCTCCTGCTATTTGTGAAACCATTC
>NW_004567223.1:25054-26356 GCF_000260355.1 Condylura cristata | reverse complement strand
TGTGGCGTTGGGTGCTCTCTCTTTAAAGATGTCGCTGAAGTGTATGTCGTGTAGTGTCTGGCCCATCTTTGCTTCCAGCTATTTTATGGTTTCCATTCTTATGTCCAGGTCTTTAATCCACTTCGAGTTGATTTTTGTGACTGGAGTGAGGCAGTGATCTAATTTCACTTTTTTGCATGTAGCTTCTCAATTTTCGCAGCACAATTTGCTGAATAAACTTTCTTTGTTCCATTGTATCTTCTTTGTTCCTTTGTCAAAGATTAGCTGTCCATAAACTTGTGGGTTTATAGCTGGGTTTTCCTTGGATGATCTTTCAGTCCCCTTCCACCCCTCCTCCCCCTGGGGAGTGTGGAGCAGGCAGCTGGGTGGGGGTTGGGATTGTGCTGCAGCTGCAGCCCCTCCCCCAGGAAGTCTGGCTGGTCCTCTACCTGGAGGGATGGTAACAGGTGTTTATGGGGAACTTACCCCATTGTCCCTCCTCCTTAGGCAGCTCCCCTACTGACAGGCTCACACTTGGGGTGCGCTTGGTCTTCAGGTGGCAGGTGGGAGCCCACAGAGAGCATGCAGGCCTGGGGTCCCCCCCCCCTCTGCATTCTGCCTGCTAACAGACTAAGGTGTGTCTCTGACCAGGACTCATTTCCCTTCCCTGCTGCTCTGTCCTTCGGGTCCCTCACCCTTGTCAGGATCCCCCAGTTAGAGCGACCAGGATGAGGATCTAGTCCTGTCCCTGCAGGTCAGTGCTGGGAGGGACTGACACTCAGGGGACATGAACAGACAGAGCAAGACAGGGGCTGTGGGGGACCCCGACTCCTTGGGGACATATCTTTGTCCTGATGCTTCACCTGCTCACACTGAGGGGCAGGACTACAGCAGGCGCTGGCCTGTCCTTCATGGGCCCTGGGTCTGGGCCTCTGTCCTGGGTGTCACTGAGTGTGTTGATGTGGAGGGGGGCAGTTTGCACCCGGGTCCCAGGTGCTGGGAATAGAGGGGCCTGGTGCTCTGAGCAGAGTGGGACTGGAGTGTGGGTTCCAGGGGGTGGGAGGGGAGGGAGGATGTTTGCCCCCAATAAACCTCATGGTCTGTAGCAGTCCATAGTCTCAGAAGCCCTGAGAGGGGTCAGGTCTGTCCTCCTTGGTCTCAGAGCCTGGGTGTCCCCAGGAAGGGCCCTGCTTCTGCTTGTGGGGGTCCCTGGCCCTACTCCCCATGAGCCCAGAGCCCCTGGCTGCCTACTCCTCTGTGTGGCCTGGCTGCCACCACCCTGTGTCTCCCCAGCCTGAGGAGATGGCGCCCTGCTCCTGCCCA
>NW_004567223.1:23743-24415 GCF_000260355.1 Condylura cristata | reverse complement strand
TTTCTGTGCTCCAGGCAAGGTTCACAGGCCCCAGAGAGAGCTGAGGTAGAGAAGTTGCACTGAGGGAGGGGTAAGAGGGGTTTTTATAGGCCTAGCTAGGGGGGGAACAGCCAGGTGCACTATTTTGAGGAGGAACTAAAGCTTATTTTTCTGCCCGGGGTTGTGTTAACCACTAACTGGTGGTGAGACAAGTCCTGAGTCATCACTCCAGATATCTGCTTCTGCTGGGGCAGCTGCTCCTTGTGAGCCTCGGTTTGGCTGGTGCTTGAACCTTATGGTGTCCATCAAGGGGGCCAGTGTAGGGGGGGGTGGAGTAGAGCCCTCCCTGGGGGGGGTTAGGGTGAGGGTCCATGGAGGGAATAGCCTGTGGGGGGCTGGCTGGTGCCAGGGGTGCAAGGACAGAGGGGGAGGAGCAGCTGGGGCAGGGGGAGGGTCACAGAAGGGGCCTGGCAAGGGGTCACCTGTGGGCTGAGGTGACTGTGGGTGGGGAGCCCCTGTCAGGCTGTTGAGCAGAGCAGGACCTGGCTCAGCACCCAGGTGAGAGAAGCCTAGACTGGGGGTGGCAGGAGAGACTGGTCTGTGAGTCAAAGGTGAGGGATGAGGGGTCAGGCCAAACTGGGGTACAGATGAGATGTGGCTCTTTGGGGTGCAGTAGACTCCTGAGGACAGCTC
>NW_004567223.1:21883-22738 GCF_000260355.1 Condylura cristata | reverse complement strand
GTTCTTGGAAATTGGGTGACTGTCTCAGTGTCTTTGCTTGTAGTTGCTTTGTTCTGAATTTCCTGATTCAGGGTCAGAAGGTTGTGTCCTTCTAATAACTTGTCACCTTCTAGGTATTTGAGGTCATTCCATTTATGGACATATAAACATTTAGTATATGAGCCTCTGGATTTCTAAAATGTCTGTTGTAACTTATTCTGTTTACTAGAGTTTCTCTTCCTTTTTTCCTCCCTGAAGGCATAGCAAGAGATTTGCCTATTTTGTCTATTTTTTTCCCCAAGAATCAGCTTTCATTTCATTGATTTTGGGGGGGGTCTGTCTTCGATTTCTGTTTCTTTTTTGTTTGTTTGTTTCATTTCTGCTTTAATTTTTATCCTTTTACTATCTCTTGGTTTCACCTGTTCTTGCTAGCTGTGTTAGCCACAAGGTTAGATTCTTTCCCCAAGCTCTACCTTGAGTCTCGGTGTGGGCCTGTACTGCTCTTCGTTCCCCTCTTTGTACTGAGTCTGCTGTGCCCAGTGACAGGCTGTCGCTTGTCTCCAGGCATTTTTAGATTTCTTGGTCGCAGTCCTCCTCAGCCCAGTTGCCTTTGGTCATGTGTTGTCCAGTCTCCACATGTTGTAATTTCCCCTGGTTTCTTTTTTTTTTTAAATTATTTATTTATTTATTCAGACAGAACTGGGGTACAGGCCAGAGATGTGGAGGGTGAGAGGCTTCACCAGAGACAGAGTGGGGAGCATAACAGGCAGATCAACGAAGCACACTGCTGAGGGGAGCAGCGGGCAGGCCAGGAGAGGTCTGCCACGCCATGTGGTCACCTCCGGGGCAGGCGGGGATGGAACTCATGCGGAAGTG